>NW_026623391.1:1419629-1514686 GCF_030028575.1 Malurus melanocephalus | reverse complement strand
GGCAATGTGACACCTCCCCTATGAAAATAGTCTGAGAGAGTTGGGGTTGCCCACCCTGTGAAAGAGTATAGACTCTGGGAAGACCTTACTGCAGTACTTAAAGGGGACTTACAAGAAAGATGGGGACAAACTTCTGAGTAGGGCATGTTGTRTGTTAGGACAAGGGGTAATGGCTTAAACTAAAAGCAAGTTGATTCAGTCTAGACATAAGGAAGAAAGTTTTTACAGTGAGAAYGGTGAAACACTGCCACACATTACCCAAAGAGATAGTGGAAGCCCCATCCCTGGAAACATTTAAGGTCAGGCTGGATGGGGCTCTGAGCAACCTACTCATGTTGAAAATGTTCCTGCTCATCGCAGGGGGCTTGAAGCCTAGTTCAAGCCCCTAGATGGTCTTTAAAGAACTCTTCCAACATAAACCATTCTAAGATTCTATGATGGTACCTTCAAACAAAGAAAACACCATTGAGCACTGAGAACCCATAGCTGAAAGCCCAAATGGGCTCACTCAAGGCAGAAATGAAGCACACACTTCAACAGAAGTAATCGGAAAGCCTGTCTTGGTTTGAAAGACAGATGTCCATCAAGGAAGGCAGTAACCTCCCTTGGAATGGAGAATATGACCCCGCTTCCTTTTGAATTATTATWACTTTGAAATTATGGGGCTTTCAGRCAAAGATATGGGWAAAGTTCTTTAKTAGTATGTATGRCAAGGCAAACAAACAACAACCACAGCAACACCAACAGAGCCATAAACCCGGTGACACCTCCYGGGCTGTCCTCACCTTCCCCTSGTGCAGTTCCGGTYACAGCCGCCAGGGGCGCTGGTGGCTCCGGGCGGGCACGGCGGGGGCGGGGATTCTGGTAGGGTCTGTGCAACTCTTCATCCATTATGCAGGGGAAAGGGAAATCAGTTCTTCAGGGATGAATGAAGGAGGTCTGTGTGCTTGAGAAAGTCTGATCTTGATTTTACCTAGTTTCTATCAATCAGAAGATTGTTTTTATACAAGTTTCTAAATGTTGATGGAAAGAGGTTTTCAAATCTTGTCCCTACCCCCTATAGCAATTGTTCAGTTGGCTGACACAGAGGAACCGCATTAGGAGTATCCGTGCTCTTCAAAACTAGTCCTAAACCAAGGAAACTTGCTTTTGGAAAAAAAAAAAAAAAGTAGACCTATGTAAAGAACTGTGTTCAAGTGTTGTTAAGCACTTGCTACCCTTGAGTAATTGTAACACCTATGACCAATTGCTGGGCCTTGCATGTAGGGCTCTGAATTGTGAGAGATCAGAGTGGAGTCCTTGCCTGGGTGGAGAGCAGCCCTTAAGAGAGGGTGTGTAGTTAGATGCAGTGGGATAAAAGGTAGTTGGGTGTGGGTTGATGTAGGTATAGTGATATCACTTGTTCTCTCTGGAATTTCTGTATTCCTAATACATGAGTGTGAGGAACCAATGTAATTTTGAGTTCTGTCTCAACTTTGTTTAAAATTGCCAGTTGTATGTGGGGGAGAGGCTGCACAAGTGCTACTTGCAAGAGGCAGCTAGGAGATGAAAGCCGTGCAGAGACTGCCTGGCAGCCATCTCACATGGAATAAGCAGTAAGTAGGAGACCACAAAGGACACTGTCCTCCAGAGAGTTCTCCCATCAGATGGCAAAAGGTCTCTGCCAATGGACTGCAGTGGAACGTTGGACTGGGCCAATGGTCTCCTGTCATCAGGTAGACCTTGGGAGAACCCCAAAGGAACTGTGTCAGATACCTTGGGGTCTTTTTGCCATGATTGTAGCTGGCTGTTCTGCCTCTGTTTTTGCCAACTGGCCCTTGTTTGTCCTCGCTTGCTTGCTTGTCCTTCTCGCTGGCTGGACACGTGCTGAGCCCCTCCTGTGTCCTGCCTTAGCACTTCGTCTCCCTTGCCTGCTGCAGCTGTCGCCTTTTCTGCTTCTCGGTGTTCTTGCCCAGTGCCCTGCCTGCTTTGTCCCTGCCTGTCTTGTTCCTACCTAAGCCACCTGCTTCCAACCCTCTGTCGCCAATCCAGCCTGTTGCTGCGATCCCTGCCATGACCCTGTTCAGGACTCTGCACCTCCTGCCTGAGCACCCGCTCACCTTGTGAGGTGCCCGTCAAGGCAAGAGCTGTGCCTGTGCTCCGAGAGCTGCGCCGGCTCCCCCTGCCATGGGAAGTGCACTCACAACCTGCTGGTTGGATGTCAACAGCACATGATCAAGTTCTAGTAGTAACGCCTACTTTTTTCTCTCTGTCTCCCCCCTATCTCTCCTCTCCCTGTTCTTTTTCCTTCGCCTTTTTCCTTTTCTGTCTTTTCTATTCTTCTTTAGTCGGGCAACGCCCTTTTTGCTACCAATAAACAGTTCTCAGATATTTGCCTGTTTAGCTTAACTCCATCGTAGATCATCTGTTTAAGAGTCACCTGCAGTTCCCCTTTAGTGGAATGCAGTGATGAGATATCCAAGAATGTATGTAGGTTTTTTTTCTCTCTTTGAGTTAAAACTAGATAGATCTTGATTAATGTTTTCTCTCCTCTTTCAATAAGAACTTGAGGTAATTGCCAATTGCTGCACATATTTTTTACTCTGTAGAAACTGTAAGTAGTATACTTCAATAAACGTGTATGCCTTGTAATCATGGAAAATACACTTATGGATTAATAGAAGCCTCCCCAGTTAAAACCAGATGAAACCATTACCCTATTATAAAACATTTACTGTTTATACGGAAYTTCTTACATGTAAATATGATTATGCTATTGTAAAAAAAAAGAAATATTACTTATTTTTTGCAGGTGCCAGAGCCTGGAGAAAAAAGATTAATTGTTCAAGGCCATCCCTGGTCTAGCTCTTAGTTTGTACTCTTTCTAGTTGGCAGTGTCTAATTTGTACAGTGTGAAGAGGTCTCAAAAACGTTGCTTGTAGCTGCTAAAGCACTTATGAATTCACTAATGTTGATTGCTGAATTGTCTTTTTTTTACTGTCCCCTTGCAGATCCTGAAGTGTCTGGAATCTCCATTGAAACAGATAACAAAAATGTAAAAGCAGAGGAGTTTAAGGGTACAGTACGGGTATTGTTGTGATAATTTTTCATATATACACAATAGATGTAATCTGTGTATACAGAAGCTGTGCAGCTGTTGAGGTTGTCTTCCTGAGGGGTCTTGTGCTTACTCTCTCCACTGATTCTGTGTTATCTTTGTCTTGTCCCCATTTTCTCTTGCACAGTGTGGGGTTGAACTAGGTGCTCCCCAGAGATCCTTTYCAACCTCACCCGTTCTGTGATTCTGTGACTTGTTTGTCAGTCTAGTAACTTCTGCCTGATTTCCTTCCACACAGAATTATGGGAGCTGATGGAAAAGAGAAGCATTAAATATCTTACAGGACAAAAAGTGAGGGACTAGAGACAAAGCTATAATTTAGCTAATTATAAGTAACAATAATTTAATGGCTATTTTTACTTGCCAGTAGCTATAATAGCTATTTAGTTAGTTATATATGTATGTGTCATATATAAAATGGCAGTTACTCTGGCAACTTCCAATAACAGAGTGGAGAACTGACAAAGAGGAAAACTTGTTTACTGGGTAGATGAGAAAGGGGTGGAGTGCACTGTGAGGTTTGTGGGTTATGTGCATTGGTTTGTTTTTTGAATTTGACTGGAGTAGAAAGATGTGGGAATTTGGAATTGAAAAAACTGTTCTCTGAGCTTTAAACCTTATTCAGCTGTTCAAGGTAATAAACAAATATTTTAGAGGTCTCTAAAGCTGTCATCTAGACTTCTGTTAAGTATTTGTCTCTTGACAGAATAAATTTACAGTTCAAGGCAGGGAAAAGCAGAGAGAAACTCTTCAGGTAATATTAAAGCTTGATAAGGTGCTGTCTTTTTATATGATATATGGTTTGCATTTTGTTCTTTTATTATTTGTACATTAAATTGAATCAATTTAGCACAGCCTAGATGCCAAGTCAAGTTCTTCATGTGTTGCAGCACTAAGGGATGGTAGGGCTGATTGACATAGTTATTCCACTGAGTGCAATTAGTCTGGAATGCATTTTCCTTTTCTCCTCTAAATCCTGTTACTGTAGAGGAGGATGGCTAGACACTGGAACAGGGTCCCTAGGGAAGTGGTCATGGCACCAAGCCTGACAGAGCTCAAAGGAGCATCTAGGTGACACTCTCAGTCATGGTTTAGTTTTAGGTAGCTCTGCAAGGAGCAGGGTGTTGGGCTAACTGATCCTTAGGGTTCCTTTCAACTTGAGATATTCCATAATTCTATCACCAATGATAGCCTTCAGACCAGATGTAAATCCAAATTAAACATTGTGCAGATCTCTCCAATATTCCAGAGGGCTTTTGTAGTACCAGTGCTGATGCACAGTATCCTGTGGGGCCCACCTTAATGCAAGTCAAGTACACCTGCTCTGGAAATACCTCTCCCTGACTCCATTACTATGSAAAAAAGCAGGAGAGGGGAGCTATAGTTAAGGAGAATTTTATTATATTGTCTCTGTTCTGTGCACACTCCCTTGCTTCCATGCATTCCTTTTCTCTGAATAAGATTAGTGGATGGGCATCAATGCTATTTTTTTTTTTATGAAACAAAAACATGTGGCATGCAAGAAAGGGGCAGCTCATTTGAGACAGAGGTGACTTGTTCAGCTGAGAACACTTCAGCTGAGCTGTCTCTGTGTCAGCTAATAGAGACCAGCTCATAAGACCAGCCAACTGTCWCAAGGTCAGTAGCAAAAGCAAGCTGAGCTTGAATGATGCTTTTTCTTTGTTAGAAGGATACAAAAACAAAATGGAAAGGAAATTAGCAAATCTTAAGGTTCAGGAAGTCTCCGCCCATTCACTCAACCTGAAGTCAGGAACCTCAGACTTCCTGAGTGCACAGTATGTTTTTCGGAGCGGCTAGTGCATGTATAACATGTTTCTGGCAAGGAATGCCCTCCTGCCTCAATTTTTCTTTCAAGTCTGGACATTTTTTTCCTGTGTGAGATATCACCAAGGCTACTAGTCTGGCTTTTTGATTCTTTTCAGAACGGACTCAGGAGATCAGACTCTGAAGGGCAAGCAAGTAGATTTGTCAGTAGTTCTTAATTGCCTTCCAGCCTCATTTGCTGCGACTGGAAAGGAGGATGATGGTTGGTTATATTTGAGCAGTGTGTGTTTGTGTAATGWAAGCTAGACAGGCCTTGCCAAAACTAAAAAAGACTTTTGCTCTTTGATACTGTGTCCTGTATTAGAAGATTAATAGCTTATGGGTAGCAATGTCTATATTGCATTTGTTTCTTTAACCATTTTACTGGAATGTTTTCCATCTGCATTAAGTTATACATTTAAACAGTAAAACTATTGATACTGAATTCAGAATGGCAATTCACAAAATATTGTTAATAACAGGGTCAGAGTCCCCTTTTTAGTGGTGATCTGCTCAAAAATGTTTAAACTAAAATGAGGGTAGTAATAGAGAATGCAGTCGATGAACTGGATATTCCTATGTTGGATGGAGAAGGTAATAAACTCCATGCAGCATGGGGATATCTAGTCCCTAGCATCTGAAGTTTGATCCAAAGGCCACTGAAGTATAGGAAAACTACCGTTTTTTTTGAAGGGGGAACATTAATTTAATGGAGCCTGATTGTATACCAACACAACACTAAAGTTTCTCATTTTCCCTCTTGTCTTTTTTTTTTCTCCCTTCTAGAGGCTATTCTTAGTTGCAAACACAAATTTTCAAAAGGAGTGAGTTTAAGAATAGAGTGGAAGAAAATCCAGTCTCAAGGAGTCTCATTTGTCTACTTCAATGGTAAATTTACAGGTACAGTACTACAAACAGACGGWTGGTTTAACAGGTCATTCTCTAGCATAGATATTGACTCTTGGGGAACAACACCAGGAAAATGACTGAATGAGAAGAGTCTTGACTGTTCATATTGAAGAGTTGTCCTTTTGCGAGGAATTCTTTCCTGGGGGGAGAAAAAGCATTTCTTTATAAAATTGTCAGTTATTAGTTACCGTTTTAGTGAAGTTAAATGTAATAAAATTCAAGACTAAAAAAAATGGCACTGCAGATTCCTTGGTGTTTTTCAACAATGAAATTACTTGCAGATGTAAACTTCCCTAAACTATTGCAGACTCTGTACTCGTATCCTAAAAAGTGATTTCTGAAGCCTCTTGCAAAGGAGGAGGTTTAGATATGAATAATTCAGCATTTTTTGTATACATAAAATATAAACTCAGCTGTATATTTTAAATTATTTGTATTCTTTTCAGAAACAGAATTTCACTTTGTTCTGAAAAGGACTTACCTCAGCTTTGTGTGTTGGAGACCAYGCAGGTCTCTGTTACCTTGTACACAATAAATAAAGGTTGAGAAATAAAATAAAAGCACAKCAATTTTGTTAGTTTGTAGAATTTGCAGATGTGCTGACCTGGTTGATGAACTTGTTTTTTTTCTGCATATATTTAATTCAAAAAAACCCTGGAACTCATGGTTCTCTGTATGCAAGTAACTTGAGTTTCATAATAACCTGTAGAATTAAAAAAAAAACCAAATTAATTGTAAATCTGATGGCAATATGTTTCCTAAATCCATCAAGCTTTCCTTACTATGTTCAAAAGCCAAATACACTGCTATGTCTTACAACTTTTTCCTTGATGTAATTAAGTTAGTAATTGCCATATCTGTAGTGGAAAGTGGGGTCTTTCAGTCACCTCACTACTGCTATGCATATTTTCTTGAAATACCTGCAGAAAATGCATTCCATCTTCCAACTGAAAAATAAATGGAGATGGGTTTTTTTTTTTTTTAATTGAGAGTGTTTTTTTGGACTAACAGGAAGATTCATACTGTCTTGTGGAGGGGATTATATATTGCTTTTTGCTGATAGATAACTAACACTGAACAAGTGAGCAATAGTTTCATGTACAGTATGATGTAAAATATCAATATATCATTAAGTTGTGTGTGATTTCAGAATAAGCCAATGAGCTATACACATTTGCTTTCAAACTGAAAGGTGAAATTTAGGTTAGATATACAGAGGAAATACACACAGGAAATTTTTCTTTTTGAGGGTGGTGAGGCACTGGTGAGATTGCCCAGAGAAGCTGCCACATCCCTGAAAGTATTCCAGGCCAGGTTGGACAGGGCTTGGAACAACCTGGTCTAGTGGMAAGTGTCACTGCCCATGGCAGGGGGCATGGAATGAGATGATCTTCAAGGTGCCTTCCAATACAGGCCATTCTGTATGATCCAATACAGGATCATTCTGTGATCCTGTGGTTTTATAAGCAAAGAGCAGAAACCTTGCTGTCTGTTCTCCCTATAGGTGATCTTCAAGGCCGAGCAGAGATGCTGAATACAGGAATCCGAATWAGGAATGTGACTAGAAGGGATTCTGGAACCTACCGCTGTGAAATCAGTGCCAAGAGTGAAGAGGGGCAACGCCTGGGAGAGGCTGCTATWACTCTCACAGTATTGGGTACAAACTGTATTACTTAAGCTTCTGTAAAGAAACTGGATGATGGGGTGCTGGGGTATTGAAGCTAGGGTTGTCCATGCAGTGTGTGGTTGCTGGATTTTTGGGTCTTCTTTGGGCTGGGTTTATAAACACACTGGCACATGAACATTCTAYGACATCACAAAACAGCTTGGCAAAAGTCATGCTTGCATTAGAAAGAGACAATAACTAGGGTTTTGTTATATAAAAGTGAGTTTCGGTTCTCAAAACTGAAATCACTCAGTGACTGAGAATCCGGATAAGATGATCATGGTGTTTGGCACTGGAAAGTCAGCATCTGTCAACACTTATCAAATATTCATAACCAGTTCGCTCCAATATGCTAAAGTTTCCTCCTGGTTTTAAAAGGAGGGAGTTTTTATGCAACAACAGACAGAGAGCTGGCAATCTGTGGACTTTATTTGCAAGAGAGCTGGTGGTACCTGCTAGGGGGCAATTGTTCTTTGTGGGTCTTTGTTTTCCTTCCCAGTTAGGGAACGGGTGCAAAAGTGAATACTGAGCACATTATTCTCAAGTAGTTTCTGGTATTTCTGTCACTGGAYGAGTGGTAGAGGCTGACAGCTTTCCTTTTTTTCCTGTACAGGGGCAAAACAGGGACTTGCTTTTGTAGATTCTATATTTGTCCTCTTAAAAATAAAAATAATTGATCTTTTAAAATTATRTGTAAAATCTTTAAGTTCTTCATGAAGGATGATAAATGCATGAACTTCTGATTAGTGCCAACAATGAGGTAACCTCACTTATTCCTTCTTTCTTCTACTTTCTCAACAGCTATCCTCTTTTCAATGTGGCTTCTTAATTTAAAGTTGAACTCTTCAAGGCTGAAGGAGAAAGGGGGGTGTGTGTATGTTGCTTACAAACCATTTTGAAAGTTAATGTGAATTAGTTATTATTTTACTTGTTTGGGTTTTTTTTTTTATTTCTGCTTTTTATCTTAAAATCAACCCAGAAAAAAACTATAAATACTTGTTCAGGTGGCAGTTGTTCTTTTAATGTTCCATGGATGGCTCTTCACCATTATTTTTATTCTATATAAATGTTAAGTACCAACAATTTAGAAAGTAAGTTTCTTTTTGATATTAAAAATCAAAAAAGAGATGTTCATCCTCATAGGAGGAACAAACAGCTCTCCTGCATCTGTGTGGGGGAATGTTTGTTTTTAATTTAAACTGAAATGTAACTAATTTGTTTTGGTCCTCAGACTGGGGTTTACACACCAGTCTTGGTAATTCCAGTCTTGGTAATACCAGTCTTGGTAATTCTTTCTGACAATCACATCTCAAAAGTTGACTCTTTTTAATACAAAAAAATCTTTTTCCTCTTCTTCATTTTTTTTTAAATGCTTGGGCAGGGAAGAGGGCAATTGCTGGRCTTGAGATTCCCATCTCTATGAACAAGATGTTCCATACAACAAACAAAGTGAAACAACATTCTGGGGTTGGATGAGGGTGCACAGATTGGAGACAGAATGATACAGCATATGGTGGGGGAGGCTGGCAGTAAGCACCTCTTTCATTTTTAGCAGCTCATTTTACTGTGCTCTCMGTAGCAAGATTCTGCCTTCTAGCCCTTCTCCTGCACCTCATTTAATTGACACAGTATTTATCAAATGTGCACAAGTGCTCACGTCCTTACCATACCATCAGCCTGTTGTCATGTGGACAGTACCAGTACGTGTATAACAAGTGCAATTTCTCTGTCCAGTTGCTCCAGCTACTCCAGTGTGTGAGGTCCCCAACTCCGCRATGACGGGAACGGTCGTGCAACTGAGCTGTAAGGAGACTGAGGGCTCCCCTCCATCTGAGTACCARTGGTACAAGAATGGTGTTGCCTTGCTGGAGAAGACAGGAACAGGCAGTGCTAGAGCAGCAAACATAACTTACACCATGAATAAAAAGTCTGGCATTCTGGTAAGTGTGATAACCAGTTCTGTGATAGACAGCTATCACAGAGACCAAATTTTACTGTTCATTACAATGATGCACAGGAGTCTTAATCCAAAAATTCACAAGGTCTTTGTTGGAGGTTAATGTTATGCTCAAATATGTGCTGAGAAATGTAGAAGGTAGTTTCTGCCTCAGACCAGTGACAAGCAATAGACACTGMGTGATATACACAAATTGGGTAAGGTGTGAGGCTGCAGTAATGAAAACTGAGAATCTAGAAATACATGAGAAATTTTACCTTGTCAGCTGGTAAACTAGTGCCAGGTGAGAATGAATGCTCAGTATGGCAACAGAGCTGTATTTGACAAAAYTTTAAAATCTGGAATAGTAGCTTCACACACTTCAAGGGGAGCGCAGAACTCGGGGCAGTACAGAATCTCTGCAATCCAGTGCCATTTACAAGTTCCCAACCAGGACCTGTGAAACCAGTTGGGACTGTAAATAAGCTTAGTGGGTTCTTTGTTTCAGTTGTAGTTTGTTTTATGGGTTGTGTGTTGGGTTTTTATCCCTTCAGAACTGGCTGTCTYTCTATCATTCTTCCCCCATTAGCTGATTCTTAAAAAAAAACTTGATGCTACTTAGAATGCTGAGATTTTTCAGTTGTACTAAGAGTTGTTCTAAGAACAGCCTATTTTTGTGCAAAATCAAACATGGAAACTGAAGTATGACTAAGCATTCAGATGTTCAGAAGATYCTTCRGCATACTGTCAAAATTAGCTGGRCTATTCAAACTGAYTAATCACTTCTGAAAATATCAAAGTATGGCATACATTAAAAAGAAACGGCTAGCAAATTTAATTATAAAAAAGTAGAAACACTGGAACTGTCATGAGGGCAATGTTCACCTCTTTCTTATGGATCAAGTGAGAGCTTTAGAAAAGCCTTACCTTAGGTTTAGATTTTTGGCAGCAGCTCTGCTTAGGGTGACTTGCACCTAAATTGCTCTGGCTTGCAAGTTCTTAAGAATGGACGATTAGGTCTTATTATAAAATTACTTATTGAATAGACAGAAGGTAAYAGACAAGAGGCCTTAAAGAGAGTTAGGTACTACAGAGCATAAAGTAAAAGAACTACTAGTGGATTACATAAAACATTGCATGGCATTAAGGTATCTATATTAGAGCTAGCAGAGAGAATAGATTAGGAGTCAATGTCACTTACCACTGAATTACTCTTAGTGTACATGGAGTCTTCCACTCAACTCTTGAGAGAGTAACCACAAAGCAGCATCCTGGCTTMGGGGATGAGACCCCACATATTTCCAGGGAATGTGCAGAAGACTTCTGCTTTGGGAAAATAGCTTTGGGGTGTAGCTTTTATAGTTTGCGAAGTGAAGGGTCTGTCAGTCAGAAATTCCAGCTTTTCTTTCCACATCTGACTACACAGGAAGGTATTTACTGTCAGCTGAAAGCATCTATCCCATGGCAACAAAGTAACTGACTACAAAACAAACTGTCCTGATTGCTCTACTTCACCAAGGCTCATGTGAGGCTCGTGTGAGAACGAGATGCCCTGAATTAATTGCTCCAGCTAACAAGCAACAGATAGGCTTTTCTGTGGCGGAGGGAGATGTCCTGCTCAAGCCTTGCTTCCTCATTTTAGTTTTTACAGTTGTAGTATTTGATAAATAGTGTGGTTTAGCATTTCTCTGTTGGAAGAAGACATAAAGTGCATTTTGGAGGGTTGAGAACCACCCAGCAACTCTACTTCTGAAAAGTTTTGGCAGACAAGTATATATATATATAAGTTGTATATGACAAGTTTTTTTGAAGGATCAGTTAACGGGGTTGTTTTGATAAAATAAACAAACTGTTCTGATTTCAGGTATTCTAGGWTTAGAGCATATATTGAAAAGTGGATATTATTGAAAAGTTCTGATTTACTGAGAAAGAATTTCCTTGTAGATACACTCCAATAAATATCCATCTAAAGGAACTTTTTAGGCAACATGTAGAAGTTCAAGGACCAGGAAATGTGAYTAGGGAGCTGTTACAAGGTTGAAATGGACCAGAATTTCTTACTGTCCTTCAGAGTTTTTTGGCGTTTTATTTGTTTAAAACAAATAAAACCATGGATTGACATGTCAAAATTTCTATCCTACAGGATTTTTTTTTTCTCTTCTTATAATGGTTTTGGACTCTTTCTTAACAGCTGTTTAATACAGTTACAAAGAATGACACTGGAGAGTATTTCTGTGAAGCCTCCAATGGAATTGGATTATCTCAGAAATGCTCAGTGAAACGAATGCAAGTTGGTATGTGTCAAAGAAAACAAGGGTGGAAAACAGTCTTGCAGTAGAATTTAAGTAATTGCATGGTGCAACTGAGAAGCTAAGACCAGATTGAATTAAATCTTTTTATTTGGTTATGACATTTTGGGGGAGGAGAAATGTTAATATAAGTTCTTTATCACAGTAATTAGCTTGTAGATTGCTAAGCAGCGAACTTCAAAGAAAAGGACAGCTATATGAGAACATTAATATTTCTGAATGCTTTTGTGGAAGACTTACAGGAGAGTGTGCCAGTCAACTGGGGTGTTTTCTTTAAATAAAGCCTCCCTTTTGGGACTCATTCATGAGAGATCTTAATGTAATAGTCTATAATAACCCAAAATGGATGAATATTTTTGTAAAAATGTATAACTACTTCTTGCAGATATGATAGGAAASCAAATGGTAAGAAATCCTAATAACTGCTTCAGAGAAGATCCTGTCGAAGTGTTGCATAAAGCAAGAACATGAAACTGCAAAGTTCTATATGGTSCTTTCTTAGAACTTAACTGAAAATCACCATGTCATGGCTTTTAATGCATTCCTGGTGGATTATGAGCAAGTGTTCCTCAAGCTACTGGGATAGAATCATTCYGTGAAAATATGCACCTAAGTCCTAAATCGCTGTCAGCCTAAATTGTACAAAGTTGATAGGTTTTGAGGTACAAATCTCAACCATGTATTAGCATATGCTTAAAATCCAAATCCAAATAAGTAATTGGAAACATAACAAAAGACTATGAAAATTGTTTCTGCTTGTTGATGTTTTTGGTTTTCATAAAATGGATACTGTCTGAAGCTCTTAGTGATTATATCATGAAATGGGCATGGTCCTTGTCATGGTGAACCCTACCCATCACCTTCAAAATCAAAATGGCCAGATGTTTCAGTAGTCTGGTGTACAGTTTAACTTCAGGCAACYCAGCTTTATTGTGTTGTTTTTTAAAAGCCTTGCTATTTAAAAAATTAAAAATCATCAAATTCCAAATAACTCACTTGAAGAGTTCTTTAGAAGTAGAACCCAACTGCCATCAGCTGTTCCAGTTGTATTAAGCAAATTAGCTCTATGAAAAAAACTTGCTTTAAGACTTACAAAGATTTCAAAATATTTTCCCATAGAGACATATGACTTGGGTAATACTTATCTGGGGTAGATATGATGAGGAGTATGTATCYCCTGATCCTTCTTATTTTTTCTTTACTTTTGACCCAAACTAAGCTGTTGATGTGTACCAAACACTTTACTTAAAGTACTTGTGACACACTAGTCACACTAGTTTTTTACTGCTTAATTACGTCTAAATGTCACTAATTAACTTATACATCTTGGGCCAAAGACCACCTATAGATACCAAATATGCCTGTGGTAATTAAGGAAAAAATCCAGCCAATGGAAATTTTTGCCGTTTAGAACACTGGACTTCTGTTTTATAATTACAGATGACCTTAACATAAGTGGTATCATTGTGGCTGTAGTATCTGTGGCTCTGGTGATGGCACTGTGTGGCCTTGGAGTATTTTATGCCCATAAAAAGGGCTACTTTGCAAGTAAGTAGAATAAAATCACTCCTTCGTTGAGTCAAAAATTATCTCTATTTAGCAGAGTTTCCATCAGGGTTTCTCTTGCTCAGAGAAGCTGTGGATGCCCCATCCCTGGAAGTGTTCAAGGACAGGTTGGAGGGAGTCCTGAGCAACATGGTCTGGTGGAAGGTGGGTTGGAACTAGAKGACCTTTAAGGTCCCTTTCAACCCAAACCATTCTATAATTTTATGATTCTGATGACGTCCTCCTCTCCACGAATGCTCTTAACTCCGTGATACTAAAGCTGGAGAGCATTAAAACAGAACATTTTGTGCAGACATTTTTATTCTGCCAACTTTTATTGCAAAACGTACTGTATGAATGGCATGGAGATGCTTTTGCAGTTGCTCAAGGCTACCRAACAACATTCTAGAGAAAGTTACAAGACAGACCCTGGTTCCTGGAACATCTCTGTCCTAGTTTTGATAGGGAATGCCTAAGAAAGGCAACATAAAAATGAGCCAGTTTTAGTCTACAAGGCCTGACCAGCGGAGTTCTAATGAAAGGGAAACTAAATTAACCATCTCATTCCTCTGGGTCATGGAAAAAGTTTACTTTTAAGGATTGCTGCAAAAAGCTTTACAACCAGCAACCCTCTCCATAGSCTTTACATTGGTACCTGTAGGGTTGAGCACAGCAAGAATAGGTGCCAAACACTGGGGTATGAAAAATTCAGATGCCTGAAAGTACCAGAGGCTAGAGCTGCTGGTTAGAGTTCACTTAAACCTTAGTTTACCCTTGAAAGCAACCTAATCTTCTGCTTAAACTCACTACGAAACTTGGTGCAGAAACTCCTTCTAGAAATTTAAGAGCTGAAGATTGTAGGAATAACTATTTCAGAGAACTTTAAATCAGCTAAGAAACTCTTCGTGTGTAATTCTTTTTTTCTTTCTTTTTCAGAGGAAAGCTCTTCCCAGTAAGTATCTTGATGCCAGTAGTACATAAATCACTTACACCCCTAACTCAGCTATTGGCATTCATGTGTCTTGTCTTCAAACTAGACAAAAGACAACCAGAACCAAAATTAACTGCTCTCATATCCATGTCTACAGGTTATTTCAGGAAGTATTTTGTGAAAGTATGACTGGTGGAAACTTYTGACAGTCCCTGGTCTTCCCCTTTGATATGGATTTATTTCACTCAAATTTCTTAGTAGCAAGTCAGAATTTCTCAAGCAGTTTTAGTTCTGGCCATGAGCTAGACAAAAAGTGTAACTGGAAAACTTGAATCACAAGSTAGAGCAGGTGATTGGCAGTGGTTTAAGAGGTAATGACTGATACCTGAAAGCATTCAATGGATTTGTTATTGTAACTTTTTTCTAAGAGGGGGAAAAAATATCTTGAGGATTGCTGGAAATCTGGAAAAATGTATTCAGATATAAGGTTCCCAAAGGGGTAAAACCAACACCAGAAAAGTCACTRTTTAACTTGTATTCCATTCCTGCTGTTAACAGAAAGAAGACTAACTATCAATCTACGAGTGAAAAGGCAAGTCTTTTGTGTTCATTTGTGCTTTTAAAAAGCTTTAGATACCTTTGAAATTCCTTAGATCTATAATGTCTTTGCACACATACATAAACTCCTCACACCTGCCATGCCATACCTGTCCCCAGTACCTGGAGATACTCATCTCTGTCTGCATTTATAGCTTCCTCTTGCACAGTCTCAAGTGCTACACAACTACATCACCTTGCTCCATACTTTGCATCTTCTTGTACATATTGATAAACTAACTGAGACACATACCAAGACAGCAGTGAGAGAAAGACTGGGCCCTAACTCTTCTAAGAATAATGTGGATCAAAAGACTTGACTAAATATGGAAGCTGAATTTACTACTTCTACCCCCACTTCYGTGAGTGGGCTCCAGAGCTTTAAATGCATGTACATTGCTCCAGCTATTCAGATTGGTGCAAGARGAATGGAGTTCTAACTAAAACTTTATCTAAGAGTGACGACTTATCACTATCTACAGTTWAAGGACATTAGCAGTTTAAGCAGCATTAGTAATACTAATGAAACCTTAAAATATCCCTGAACAGTACTCACTTCCTTAATCAAAACAAAACGTACTAAATTATGTAAGCTTATTCCTTGACTTAGTATGTATATAAGAAACTTACTGACCAACTATCTCTTTGCTCTGAGTGAAAAGGATAAAACTTCGAAGAGCTATTATATCTGCTTATCACTGTTAATGCACTTAAATATCAAATGCTGAACAGAGCTGTTTGATACCTGTATTTATGAATAGGTAATTACTTCTGTGTATTTTACACAGTGCATTTTACACTCCTGTCTCAGAAAAGAATAAACATTAACTAACAGGGCCTTACAYACCTTTCTTGTCAATCTTGATGCCTTAGTTTCTTCTGAAATGTACACTAAATATTAACCTGCTTAAAATCTTTGAACTATTATTTATATAACCTMTTTATATGATTCTTCATTTAGGATTTCAAGCATACGAAGTCCTTTGTTATTTARAAGATTTCAGCCTCTGTGAGGGACCTCAAATGACTACTTGTTATACAAAAGTATCAAAGTGTCCTGGTTTCAGCTGGGATAATTTTCTTCATAGTAGCTGTGTTTGGGATTTAATTTGAGAATAAAGTTGATAACACAGTGACATCATAGTTGTTGCTGAGTAGTGCTTACTCCAAGTCAAGGAGTCCTCAGATTTCCACGGTCTGCCAGTGAGGAGGTGCTCAAGAAGCAGGGACAGAACCCAGCTGGGACAGCTGATCTGAGCTCTCCAAAAGATATTCATAGAATCACAGAGTAAGCTGAGTTAGAAGGTACCCGTTACAATCATCGAGTCCAGCTCCTGGCCTGGCAGAGGACACCCCAAGAATCACACCATGTGCCTGAGAATGTTGTCCAAATGCTTGAACTCAMACAGGGTCGGTGCTTGGTGACCAYCCCCACACCAGAATGYCATGCCCAGTATATGAACGGGGAAAGTGGGCCAGGAGGAGCCGATGCCTGCTGGTGAACGGGCTGGGCATTGATCAGCAGGTGGGAGAAACTTGTGCATCACTTGTCTTTCTTGGGCTTTATTGTCTCTCCTGTTTGTTACAATTAATATTATTATTGTCATTAGTAGTATTAATATCCTATTTTACTTTGTTTGAATTAGTAAGCTGTTGTTCTCTCAACCCACCAGTTTTACTTTTTTCCCAGTTCTCCCACCAGGGCTGGGATGGGAAAGTGAGCAAGCAGCTGCATATGGTTGAGCTGCTGGCTCTAGTTAAACCCTCACAGTCCTTTTTGTCACCTAATATGGGACTCAAAAGGTTGAGATAAAACCAGATCTGACCAGAGCATGYTAAAACAAATTTAAGTGTTCATTGTACTGGTTTAATAGTTGCTGGTCACCATATTGATTCATTTACTCTAGGCCTGGGTTAAGGTTATCACTGCTGTTCTGTGTTGTACTGGCTTGTGGTATGACAGAATGGTTGTGAGCCTGCCTGGTGTTCGTCCCCTCTGTCCTTCGAGAGCCATCTGGTGGGAGCTATCCACAGTTACATCTACTSCCTTTTACCTCAGAGAGCCAACCCATGGGAAAAACAGCTTCCTTCCCCTCCAGGACGATTACAGGAGCATTTGAGAATTTTAAAGACGTTGTATATCCTGTGACTACCCTTGAAAGTGGCCTGGTCCTGATCCTTTTGCTAACAACCAGTATATTGTTGCATACGGTTCAGGCCTTCTTTAGGGTTAAGCAATGATCTTTGGCTACCAAAACCCTGGCAACACGTACTGTGCCYACACAAACTTCAGTGGCAGGCCAGCAAGAGGATACAACTCAATCCTAATTCCTGCGTGAGCTGCGTGATGTAAATATTTCAGCTGTTGTGCTGGTGAGCTTCCCCAGTGCTGGGATAATGTGGCTAGTAGATTGGAATTACAGGGTAGGGATCACTTTCTAGGAAAGCAGGCATTAAAAAAGTTATTGGAAAGGAACACAAGTCCTAAGCCTCTGGAMGTGATTCCTGTCAAGCATGAAGGAAAGGTATCCTTACAAGAAAGATATTACATATCACCACACAAATTGAAAGATATCCAATACCTGCCTGAAGTAGTTGTGCTAGAGATTATTTATTTTGACCTAGTAATACAAGGTTCCCACAGATCTGGACAAATTCTTCTGCAGTGACCCATGTGGTCAAAATTTATACAGAGTGTACTGAGAGCACACACCAACCCACTGGCAACATTMATCTGGAAAGACACCACACCACCATCTGTGGATACAGTGGCTTGCCATCTCTGAGAATATGAAGACAATCTCTCTTCCCCTCTCATCTAATCTGTGGAGAAACTATCAGATAAACTGTCCCAAGAGTTCCAGCAGTTCAAAGAGGGTATGTTCTATTCCCCACTGTACAGACCCATGTCTCAGCTAATGACAGTAAGCGTTGGCTCTAGAGGGAGGATTTAAAAAGTACACACCACAGGATATGCTGTGAGTTTAGCTGAGAGACCACAGTGATGGCATGAAGAATTGGGATGGAAGACCTACCTTGACCCTTAAAGACACGGGTACATGAATTGCAAGGGAAAATAATCCCAAATGGGGCTTKTTACAGGAAAACTGCTCTAGGACCTGAACACACTTGGTAAGGCGGGAGGATGGGTGATGGTTTGTACATTGAGTGGATTTGATTTGGGGTGAGAATAGCCAGTGAACTGTGTGATGTTAATTGCTGTATAACATTGTGTATTAACACTTCAGTGTCAGCTGTGCACCCACCACTGCACTGGGCACCCCATGGTGCTTATCTCCACCCCTCCAGCTTTGGGGATCTGAACCCAATTCCTCTTCAGTTGCCGTATTAAAAATGAACTTYRATGAAACCAGACAAGCACAGCAGTGGTGGAATCAGAACTGGCTTCAACCTGCAACAATCCAACATGCAACAATTCAGTGATGGAATCAGAACTGGYTTCAACATGCAACAGTCCAACRYGCGACAATCCAACCCTCTTTCCTACCCTGAAAGACTGTTTATGACAGATGGAGCCAAAAGTCACAGACTAAATTAACTCAATAGACAATAGGGATTATCTATAGACTAAGAAAATGATATCTTGTTTATGTATATACGTGCACCTACAAAAAGATGGGAAAGATGGTGGTGGATTGCAAGGTGTGGGACCGGGCATGACGCATATGGTATGGAGTAAGCAGCTAATACTATTCTGGTTTCAGCTGGGAGTTAATTTTCTTCTAGTAGCTGGTAGAGAACTGTTTTTTCAAATAGTATGAGAATAATGCCAATAACACACTGGTGTTTCAGTTGTTGCTCAGCAGTACTTACACTGAGTCAAAGACTTTACAGTACCTGATGCTCTGCCAGTGAAGTGCTCAAGTCATGAGGGAACAGGGCCTGGACCCTGATGTGAACTGGCCAGAGGGAGATGGAACATCATGCCCAGTTTATAAACTGGGGAAATTGGCTGGGAGGGGCCAGTCACTGCTGGGGGATGGGTTGGGCATCGGTCAGCAAGTGATGATAAGCACTTGTACTGTGTATCACTTGTGCTTCTGAGGTTTTATCTCTCTTTCCCTTATTATTACTTTGGTTTAATTATTTAACTGCTTTATCTCAACCCATGAGTTTTGTTTCCAGTTCCCKTCATAGCAGGGGGAGGGGAGAAGGAGTGGACCAGTGACTGTGGGGTSCTTAGTTGCCAGCTGGGTTAAACCACAACACCAAGGGATCTTTTGACTTCTGCTCTGTAAATATTGTTTCCATGTATTACATACTGAAAATAAAAACTGCCAATGTTTAGTCAACCTAGCTGTGATGGCATTTCAAAAAAACAAAACAACCCCCTAAAAAAACTTAAAAGATAAATTAATTTGTATATTCAATTTAGTTCTATGTGTGGCTTCTCACTTTGTTCATCTGTACGTGCAATGCAAGATTTCACTCTTGCAGCTTAGAGCAATCTATTCGAATAACTTTCATAGATAACCTYGCTACTTGTGTCTCAACCACTGTCAAGGGCTTAAGTTCTCCTGAAATTCTGATTTACCAGGACTTTGAAATTGTATTAATTTGCCAAAGCCATCTCTAAGTGTGTAGCTGTGCAGAAGTAAACTCACTAYGCTCACAGAATTAATCTTCCTGTAATAAAAACTCAAGCAGTGTTTCAGTATCTAATGTGGAAGTCTCTCTATAGGCTGCATATATAATTTCATTCTGAAGAAAAATTGTGTCAGTACACTTCAAATTGTAGTATCTAGACCCTACTGTTGAAGTGCTTGTTTATGTAGTTTCTCAGATAATTATTATAAATAAATAGCTTCTCAGAAGCTGAGGTGTTCATGTCAATAATTCAGTCACAGAAATTCACACATTACAACCTCATTAGCAGATTTCAGTTTCTTCTGGAAGATCAACACTTCATCACCTTCGTGTTCATTGATGTTCAGTGTAGAATTAGGGCATTTGTACTTAWGCTTTTGGCTGTGCAGCTCCATCACTACTGTAGGGCTTTGCTACAGACTTAAGGTTCRTGGAGTTTTTTGCAGAACCTTTTCGGATGTGACAAACTCAACAGAACAAGTAGTTCCTTCATGGTGTACCATGACAATTTACACAACATAGGTYACAGGAGTTTTGCAGTTAATACTGAGCAGCACTACTCCGCTGCCTCTGTCACCCAAGAGTTGATCCCTGCTAACTATGCTGACCATGTAGTTAAGAGCTTCTTCACACCACTGAAATCAAACAAGCGCTACGTTTATTAAATTATAACTGGTGCCACATTCAGCAACTCCATGGCTGTACAGTGTTGTTCAGTATACAAGCTGCAGAGATCACTTCGGAGTCTCCTCAAACTTGGGCTCTACAGGAAGAATGGGAAAGACAGAAAATTCCTATTAGTCTCTTTTTATTCCATCTTCAAACACCACAATTAATTTGTAATTCAAACAAAACAAACCATTAAATTGGCAAGCTAAAGCAGTACATTGCAGTCTACAGTCCCACTTACTGATTAAATGTGAGCAGCAATAAACAGTAACTATGCTGGAGACAGATCTTTTCTGCCTTGAGGGAGTTATGTATAAAGGCTAAGCCTCAGTAACATTCTGCCAAAACAGCTTTTAGCAACACATGGGATAGGGGAGAAGACAGCAGAGAAACTGGAGAAGTCAASCAGAATGTTACTGGACGAGTATTTCCATCACAGGTCTGATACAAGCACAAGTAACCAGGCTCTTCTCTCCATTTGATTACTGTRTTATCAGTGTGTATCAACAGAGAGGATCACACCATTTCAGCTCAACTCAGCAAGATACTCTCCACATGCAAACACTGACCAAGGAGTTCTTGAGGGCTCTGGGCATCTGAACTAGTAATGCCTGTCCTCCTTAATACAAAGTCTGAGAAACAGAGCTCAGYTTATAGTAATCTCACTAAGACAAAAAAAGTGTAGTTCCTAAACATTTAATTACTCAGATTTGAAACACTACKGAAATTAGATCAACAATAGCCAAGCATGGTAAAAGAACATAGTCATATACGTGTGCATGCTTTGTTCTATTCCTATGGACACAAATTCTTTTTCCTTAAAAAAACAAGCATGATTTTAATATGCATAGTTTCATATAAAATAAAACTGAATATAAAAAGACTACATCCCTCAAATTATGGAAAAAATTAAAAAGAAAAACCACAGATCCTACTTTACAAGTATTYTGTTTTATCAGCACAAGTAACAACCTGACACCAACTTTACCCAACAGAAATACAACCAAAACACAAAACCTTTTCATGTGCGTTCCTAGTCTAAATTAGAATTTCCAGATAGTCTGGTCAGAATTACAAGTCACTGATTATGGTGGTTTGGCCTTGGCTGGCTGCCAGATACCCWCCAAGCCTCATGCTGTCTGCYCTYTCCTTTCCACACTAAAACAAGCTTAGAGCAGTTAAACGAAGTGATATCCAAACAGCTGAAGAAAAAGGTAGTAAGAAAGTTAAGTCCTATGTTCACTTTCTGAAATCACTGACTTTCCAGAGGAGCTTACAAAATCAAAAAAGTCACAATTTGAATGATATAAGACTAATAACTTTATAGTCTACTGATCTCTTTGGCAGAATGAGAAAAATACAGGCCCTGGGCTATTTCTATTTGAGCTCTTTCTTTATCATCTGTGAAGGACAATTAAGATAGCCTGATCTAACTGCAAGTTTTGTTAATCATCAATATAGGAAGATCACATCTCTGCTAGAAAAGGCAAATGATCAAAACAGGGGTCACATGGAATCAGATGTGAACTGTACAAAAGTAAGATTCCCAGAGGGCATTTTACATTAAATTAATGGCACAAATATAAACTAAATAGGTATTAAAAAAAAACTGTGAGTAAACACATCTCTACTTGCAATGAAAAATCAGTAAGATTGAGAACTCACCCTCAAATTTAAATTCCGGAAACTTGGTGAGATCTCCCTCACCATAAGCTCGTTGGAGTCTTGCAAGGGATTCATTCATGTCTTTCTGAAAGTCAGGTCCTGCATCAACGGGCCCTCCAGCTTGCCTAAAAAAACATTAAAACTTGTGATTAACAACTCAGTTCTAACATTTCGTGTGAAAAAAATCTACATTTTCAAACCTGTTTATGAATTTTAAATCTTTTCATCAACCAAAGGAAATAATTTAAAATATTTCCAAAACTCAAGATATGACACCTTAGGGTCTCCTTATCTCACACATAAACAAGATCCTCAAGGTAAAGGCCTTCTACTATCAGTGATGAAAATCCAGCYATCACTGATGAAAATCCAACCCTTTTCAGACAAAAGGTGGTCTTATGAGGCAAAAAAACTACACTGATAAGTATGCAGACTCTCAGGGCTTTTAGTTTTGCTTGTTCCAGGTGAGAATTCCTAACAAAATTGTGATTTGCACCTCTGGTATTTGAATTAGTCATCCTGGTTAACAAAGCTAACTGTTCTTGCAAACACGCTTTGAATGCTAAAGAAGCAAAAACCCCCCACCACAAAATGGGATACAAATATTAGATAACAGTAACTCTTTAGATTACCAGCACTCAGTCGTATCAGCACAGGATCCACACTTAGAATTGGTAAAACTACCAAATCTGTCTTCCTACACAGACTGGTTTGTAGGTAAGGATACACACATCTTCCACCAGTACAGCTAAGAACTGTCTTATTTCCTTTCCAGGCATAGTTCTCAAGAATGAATTACACAGAATTACTATACTTTTAGCTTCCTGGTCAGTAATTCGTTCAAACATTACAAGAATCTAGGATTCCATTTGAAAGAACTGCTTATTACATGAAGATGTTAAATGAACTGTCCTGATAGTTCCATTAATTCTCTATTGCTTTTRGAGAGTATTTCCATTCAGCTYCWGGAAACAAGACTAGAGAATAGTTTTCTCCAGCCAAAAAAAAAAAGAAACAAGGAAAGGGTTTGTTTGGCTTTTTTCTCCTATATTTATAGAGTATAGATGGGTAAAAATTAACATACCAGTACATTCATGTWGTGTGCAAGAAACCTTAACTGAGTGCCTTCACTGCCCAAGAAGACTGACATCAGGTTCTTTCTTTTATAAGCGAAAAAAATGGATATTTTCTATTAGGTATGCAAGAACAAGCCTTTTCACTAGTGACACCATCACTAAGTGTTGCAAGAAAACACACCTTAAATATTTAGGAACCAGCCTACAAAATKATCAAATTGTAGGCAAAAATCAAACACTTTATGTCTGATGTTTTTATGTCAAAATCAACAGACTTTCACCTTTTGCCATCTGCCCCCTCCTTAAAACAGTTTCCTTTACTTACTTGCTCTTCGTGTTGTACTCTCTGATCTTGTCCAAGAAGAGTTTCTGAACCGGGTCRAGCTCTTTTGTCTTGTTGAAGACAATCGCAGAGAGCCCAATGTTCCTGCGCAGGTGAACGGACGCAGAGGAGCGGAAATGGGCGGAAAGCCGCAGGATCTGTCGCAGGATCATGATGGCTCTACTGCCTTAACCATCAAAAAACACCAAAGCAGGAATAAAGAATTAGTCACTGCAACATAAATGCATAAAAAATAAGGAAGAAAACAGCCTAGAGGTGAAGCCAGCCAAGTATTTAGCGGATATTTCCTTTATTAAGACATTATTAAGACAAATGCATAGAGAAGAAAGAAAAATGTACTTTGTAGCTGAACTTTAAAGTAGAAAGGTATTCAAAGGTTATTTAAAACAGCATGRGGGGAGGGTGAAATTCCAGCAGCCACTGAACCCGAGGGCATCGTGACACCGATCAGCTCAGCTCCGCGGCYTGTTCAGTACGGAAACGCAACCGAACAACCCAGGCAAACCGGTTCAATTCCGTTGTTCCCGTTGTTTAAGTAAAAAAATAAAGTGACAATTTCAAGCCAGCAAAGCTCCCCCAGTCACCTTGGCAGAATCACCGCCGCCGCCTCCTCTCGGCCTCGCCCCCGCGCGTTGCGCGCCGGGAACCTCGCCCCCCGAACGGTGCACGCCGGGAAACCCCCCCCTCACCCCCCATTCCCCACCGCGCACCCCCGGAGCTTCCCCTTCTCATTCCCMCACACCGCCCGGCCCTGCTCGGCGCCTACCGGGACCTGGGGTAGCGCGGGGAGAGCCCCAAGGAGAGCCCAGCACGCAGCGCGCCCGCTCAGAGCCGCCTCTGGCTGAGGGGAAGCCCCTCGAGGCCTTCCGGAGCCGCGGGGGCCGCCGGGAGCTGTAGTTCCCGCGCGGGGGCCGCCGGGAGCCGTAGTTCGTGCGGGGGCGCGGTGGTGTCACGCGCTTTCCCCGCGCTGGGCCCGCGCTCCCCGATCCTGGCGGGAGCCGCTCCCGGAGCCAGCCCTGGACCCGGAGCTGTGGGAGCTGCCGGACGCGGACGGACGGCGGGACGTGTCGGTGCGGCGGGCGGACGGACGGACGGACGGACGGACGGTGGCGGCGGGTAAGCGCGGCCCGGCCCGTGTTTTGTTTCCGTTTCTCCCCCGGCGGCTCCGCGATCCCATTTCCGTTTTGGGTTCAAAAAACGACACGGAGGCGCCGCGGGAAGCGAGGCCTGCGGGGAGATGGCKCCTCGGCGGGCGCGGGGAAGGGCCTCCGGAATCCAGGAGCGAGTGCTCCCGCCGCAGGGCTCGGGCAGCGCGGGCACGGGTTTGTGAGGCCTCCTCAGCGCGCAAAAACTTGTGCCCRTTTGTAAATACTTTGTTTTGGGTGAAAACGTAACAGGATGTGGCGTCTTGTGGTTCTCCCCTTGCACTGGTGCGAAGCATGTCGAGTGATGTGTCCTGTTCTGGGCCACTCGCTTCGAGAAGGACATGGAAGGGCTGGAGCGAGCCGAGAGAAGGACAGCGGAGCTGGGGAAGGGTCTGGAGCACAATTCTGATGAGGAGTCACCCTGGGGAAAAGGAGTCCCGGGGGCACTCGATCGCTCTTTACAGTTCCTTGCCAGGAGATTGCAGCCAGGTGGGGATCGGGCTSTGCTCCTYGSCAAACCAGTAATAAAAGTCTTAAGTTTAAGACTGTTAAGCCGTGCCCCGGGAGGTTTAGGTTGGACACTAAGAGGAATGTCTTCACTGRAAGGGTGATTAGACATTGGACCAGGCAGCCCAGTGAGGTGTTGAAATCACCGTCCTTGGAGATGTTAAAGGAAAGATGGAATGTGKCATTTAGTGCCATGGTCTAGTTGAGATGGTGGTGTTCAGTCATGATGATCTCGCAGGTCTTTTCCAGCCTGATTGCATTGCATTGCCGTGATCTTGCGTAGTTAGCTTGCTGTTGTTCGGCCTGGTACATGCTGCACATGGCTTTATTTTCTCGCTTCAGGTCGTCGATAAAGAAGTTAAACACATCAAGTCTGGCGTGATTTTCTCTCRTTCTGTTCAGTGCTCCACTATTTCTGTCATGAATCCAAGCTGGCTGATGAGTTGTGAAAGACAATCTGTGCAGGACAGGCTGTCTGCTTTGTTACCTGCTTTGTGTTGATATTTACAGTTTGGATAATACGGATGGATAGGAACCATGTGCTGCACACACCAGAGCTTCTATGGGGCACAGATAACTCCAGCGACTGGGCTTCAGTATCAGCTGATAACGTGTATGGGCTCCAGAGCTGAAYCCCATCTCACAGTTACCTGGTGTGATAGCAAACATTAATTCTACTCAGAGAGTTTGCCCATATCACACTGGACCCATTTCTTGCTTAACTCCCTGTGTTTTAGGGAAAAGATAGATCTTTAACAGGACAAAGGGACTACTCCCTTGATTGTAAAAGATCCTGGAGTAGCACTGGGCTGTCATACAAGGGAAAATTGCTCTGTTGACAGGTGCCTTCTCATATGTTAGTGTTAGTTTCCTCCAGGGAATCAAAAATATAGCAGAGCCTGTGAGAGTCAACCATGAGAGCTGCCTTTGAAGAGGGAATGAACAGTTACTAGTCCAGCTGCCAGTTTGGAGTCCATAGGGACTTTTAAATGCCTTACCTAACTCTCTGCTGTTACTATGGGCAGTGGTACTTTCTCACTCTGCATCATTCTGCATTTAGCCATATTGAATATTTTCTGCCAGAAATCTATCAAGATGGTGAGTTCTTTCTGTAAGTCTACACTGTTTTCTCAATAAATAATATACAAATATGTCCAGGAACAGAAATCCCAACCTAACCCCAGTTTACCTTACTAGTAAATTCCTTTCATCAYAAAAAGTTAATTTACCTTTGTTTTGTGTTTTTTATGTGGTTGTTAATACAGAAAATACAATCACCCCTCTTTCATACCAGTTTGCTTCTTTGGGKGTTTTCAGTAAGGGACATTGCTCAAACCTCGGTTTTGAAATATTTTTTAAGTCTGGCAGATTACCTGTAATAATGCAGGTGTCAGTGCATTCAGATGTTTGAGCCTGTCTGCATTCTTCAGAAGTTGTGTTTCAGTGTTTCCTATTTATCACGAGGATAATACACAAGATTAAATGATACAGGCATTGGACTCCAGGGGCCCTGTTCAGTAGACACTACCCTGGCCCTTTGGGCATTTTCACAGAGCTGGATCTGTGACCAAGTTCTGGGTTTGCTTCTAGCAGTTAGATATTGATATTGATAAGGTGATCTTTTACTTTCTAACCTTGGTAGCRTCTTACAGAATGGACCACATGCAGCACTTGATTTCTTCACAACTGATCTTACAAAATATTTTTTGAAGGAGATGATGATTAGTTTGAATTTCTTTAGACAGTTTATGTAACAGCTGTAAAACATTAAAAGGTTACTATTGCTTTTGAGAAGGTTACTATTGTTTTGAGAAGATTAGTAAGCATCCTTATTATCTTGTCTTCAGTAAGAACTCTTAGTTAGGTTTGGGATAGAGTAGTCCCTGGGAAATTATGATTCCAATGGAAATCTTGATGATCCCTTCTATTTTGGATATTTAAATAGAAGTCATKTTTTGCTTTTTCTCCAGTGTTTTTTTTTCTTTCTCTGTATTTCTAATTTCTGCACCTTTTGCTTGAGTACATGATATTATTTATTGTAAACTGTTAATATAATTGGGCCTGGGTTTTTATCATAGGTATTTCACAGTTATGGCATATGTTCTGCTTAGTGAAACACAATAATACCAGACAAACTATGTCTTTACAGACCAAATGATGTAATTCTTTTATTTCCCATTTATATTCCCAACAGGGAATGTTTTACAGGACATGAAAATCTGCAGTGTTAGTGAGAATGTCATCACAAAATAGCTTTCCCTTTCCTTACTAACTAAAGTTTGGGACTTTGCAAGATACATTCATGTGCTCATGTCATAAACTGTTTGCCTGTCGGAGGCATGGGTGGAAAGATGGGACAGTCAACAAACAATTTGTTTGTTGAAGACATTTATCTGTGAAGAAATCACGGGTCTTCTCCCTAAGTTCCTTCTGCAGCATTTAATAGAAAATGCTGCTTGAACTTACRAGCATCTTTCGGCCATGCTAGGAGGGTAGTTTGAACTTTCAGATGTGTTTTCTGTAAGTGGCCTGCAGCAACAACAAGATAATCCATAAATTTGGGTGCCTCCAAGAGAATCAAGCTTTTGGCTCTTGCAAATGTCTTAATAGTCCTGTGTTTGCTTCTAGAACATTTGTTGGAGAACAGGTATAGTAATATATTTTGTGAAATCTGTATTAGCTTTTGGATTTATTTTTTAGATGAATTCTTGGCTTTAAAAGCTATTCTGGTCTTTGATAGGACACAAAACATTGTCTAGTCTTCTTGGTCTGTGACTTACACAAAAAATTCTTTTTTGTTCATAGCTCTGTTCTTAAGACATTGCAGCCATGACTAAGAGAGAGGCAGAGGAGCTGATAGAAATTGAAATTGATGGAACTGAGAAACAGGAATGCACCGAAGAAAGGTAGGTACTGCCTTTACTTTTTGGTATCCTTAGGCAGCAATTAATAAACTAATTAGATTTTCTGTTTCTTAGCTAATTAAACGGGGATTTTCTAGAAGTTGAAGTGTAGCCACTATAGGAAATCAGTATAGTGCCGTCATGTTCCTCAGTCTTAGTTAACTCTCAAACTGTTTTGGTTATCTCTTGTTACGTTATTAGTACTTTACTTTTCTTATATGCATGTCTGTAGTAGAATGTCTGTGAGTGTGCTGCAAACCTTTCTGTTTCAGTGTATTCTTCTATAATTGAAATGAACCTTTCTGTTTCTCCAGTCCTTTGCTTTACTTGTGTACAGGATCATTTGTTTTCAACAGTGCAGAAATGAAACTCAGTATCAGCTGTGCTGTTGTTAGGGCCACAGAAACCATAGATACGGAAGTAGGATACCCTCTGACTTTATAACCTCAATCTGAATTTTTAGTTCCCAGTGCTTCCCTTCTAATTTTCACTACTGTGTTTGGAAGCTCAGAGCATCAGTTACTGTGTGGGATAGAAAGAACTGAGGTTGGTTAGGTTAAGTGTTCTTTAAGAACCTGTTCAGGAGAAGCAATTCAAAGACATTTGCTAGTTTCTTACTATTCTGAGCTCCTTGTATATTTTTACTACTTACAGACTATGTCTGTGTACATTCTGATTTCCTTCTGTGTACATGAAGAGAGCCCAACTGTGTAAGGTCATTGTTATAGCACGAATCCCATAACAATGATATTTATGAATGCCTGTGCCAATACTGTCACTGCTATAGTTCAGGACAACCATCACACATGACAAATGGTTCCTTCRAGGCTCCATGTTGCTGTATTTCCTTCTGGTTGTCCCTTGTATGTGTTAAGCTTGTTATTCTTGTGCTGACTGRTGAAAATACATGGGAAGTTGCTATGTATAAGTGTGAGCATTTTTTTCCTTCTATTTTCTGTGTCTGTGAAGTTTCTGTGTTTTTAACTTGAATATCTTTTAAATGCAGTCCAGGCAAGGCAAACAAAATTAGTTTACTCTACATGCAAGTTAGCAATATGTATACGTTAACYATGGCTTACTCTCTTGAAAAAGGTGGTTTGAATCTTGGTACTCAACCCAGCTTTTTAGCTGTGACAGGGTGAAAGAAGAGTTACACAACTGTAAAATTACTGAGACCAAGTTTAATAATTCACTTGCTACTCAAATGAAGAATACTCAAACTAATAGTGCATGATATTAATATTTCAGAGTCGGTATTACCTTTTATCTGGTTTACTTAYAACTTTTATTAAGCTTTCTTATATTTGCTCTATTAACATGTAGCTAATGATTTATTATATTAATTTGCTATTTAAGCATTGTCGAGCAAACCTACACCACAGCAGAATTTGTGAGTCAGGCTATTGACATCAATGAGCCCATTGGAAATCTTAAGAAGTTACTGGAACCCAGACTGCAGTGTTCCTTGGATGCACATGAAATTTGTCTGCAAGATATTCAGGTAAATTGAAAGGCTATGAAAGATTTAACCTCTTAATTAGAGAAGTGTTTTACATACTTTTTACTTTCCTTCCATTGTCGAAGGAATTCATGCTTCATTTTAAATATTTATTACAAATAAGAGTTTAATTTTATGTCAGGTTTATTATCATCAGACCATTTAATATATACACRCTAATTCAGTATGAATACAATCAAAATATTTTTGGAGTTCCTGGTGTGGGATTAATAAACCACCTTGCGAGTGAAAGACAAATGAGGGCGATGACTATTATTTTCTCTTGAGGTAGACCATTTGTTGCTGCCTGAACTTCCATGAGTTTAATCTTGTTTTGAACTTAAATGAGAAGGTTTCTGATTTTGTTCAGGTATAGAGGTAGCAAAGCCTTACTCAAGAAATCCCCCCTGGCTTTTAGAGGCATTGCCACGTGTTAGAGGGTATAACTGCTTTGCATTACATTTAGCTACATGTTTGATTTGAAGTTATAATCAGACATCTGTGGCTTTTCCAGAAATAATGGGAGAATATTGTTATGAAGGTAAGAATTTTTATGAAGGTGTTAAAAACACAGAAAAGGAGCTGTAGGTAGTTTTCAGGTAGTGAAGATACTTCTCAGTAGTGCATTGCTTCTTTTAGGTCAAAAAATGTAAGCAAAASCACCTTAAACAGAACAGAGTGGCAAGTTTCAAATATGATCAAATCTTTTCTGTTATGTACCATGTCTAGGCAGTGCTAAAAATATTTGCACATTTCTTCAGAAAATTTTTTGCAGTCACCAAGTGCTTCTAAAGTTTAAAGGAGGATAAGTTTATTGTAGCTGTGAGACTATTACATATTTAAAATATTTTTATCCTTTTATCAAGCTGGACCCAGATCGAAGCCTTTTTGATCAAGGAGTGAAAACAGATGGAACAGTGCAACTTAGTGTGCAAGTAATATCTAGGCAAGGTAAGCAGTTACATTTGTCTGTTGTACAAACTAATATTGCAGGAATACTTGTGGGCAATCCTATCTCCTCCTATTCCTAGCTGTAAAATTGAGAAAATCACTGAATGGTCACRGAGGTCCAGAATGTCTTTTTAATTGTGTACTGTAGTTATAAGTAGTAAAATTAAAATTGTGTAATGGACTAATTAAAAGGTGTGATGGACTAATACTATTTGAARTTGTTTTTAGGGGAATTTCATATAATTTTTACAAGTAACAAAAACAAACATAAATCCAGAACCCACACAACTCTGTCATGTGGTATCAGTTACAGTATGAGGTTTTCCTSAAGATTGAGTAGTTACTCATATCAGACCAAACAGTAAAACAGGCAAAAAATTTTTGTGAAGGTAGGTGCCAGTTTCACCCCTGTGAGGTGAGTGAGCCTGTGTGCTTTAGGAACAATCATATTATGAAAGTAAATGTAGCTAACTGAAAATTTTTATCAAGGTCCAGGATCAGTGTCTATTGTCTGTTTTCTTTGGATCAGAAGTCAGACTAAACTATTGTGACGAGAGCATGCATTAACCAGGTGGGTAGGGATTTGTTGAAGCRTAACTTATTTGTATTATCTGATATGACAGGATTTCCCTTTGTCAAATCCTCAGGAACTAGCAGCTTCATTGTTGTGCTTTTTGTCGTGCATATGCCCCTCTATAAAGACCACTCTTTAAAGTCTGTGTTCATATTCGTCTGTGGGAACAGCTGCAGGTGTTTATTTCCTTATTTTCAAACAGGGACAAGTTCYTGCTGGAGTGGATTGGTTATCTGAGTTACATCAGCAAAGCAAACTAGCAAAATTTGGGGAACACATTTTTGGTTTTTTTTTGGCTTCATTGTAGATTAGACAGAAGAAAACTTTTCTGCTTTATATTAACAGTCTTCAGTAAGACACAATTTGTATTTAATGCTGAGTGTCAGGTAACTAGTGCTAGGTTGAGTCCTCAGTTCCCCATATGTAATGGGAAGTGTACTACCTTTCTGCTTTTAAATAGAACAGAAATACCCTTCAAGGAATTAGAAAAACATGTAGTATTCTGTATTCAGACTTCCATTTTCAAAAGGATGCGAATGATAAATGTCTTCACTATCATCTTCCATTTTCTTCCTGTGTTTTGTTTTTTCCCTTTAATATAAAACTGAAGTTCATGACTTCATAGCACAGGGAGCTTCTTGCTCTGTGTCTCTGTCACACCTTTTCTCTCTCTTTCTCCCTCCCCCCACCTCAGTCTTGCATGTTAAGTACTTTGGTGTCACTTTGGAACATYCCTCAGTGTTGTTTTTCAGGCCTTGATACTTAAGCAACCTGTAAGAAATTTGACTGTTGAAGGCATGTAAAATATGGCAGAGCAGAATATCAAAAAACAARTAGCATTCATACAAATAAAAGCAAGCTATTTCAGGAAAATGGGCTTRTTACTCTTGACAGTGCCCCTTTGAGCCAGAGGGAGAAAGCAGCTTTTTACGTCATCCTTGTATTTTACTTGCGTGGATGAGATTTTGAGAGACTCAGTTCACTTAWGTTTCTTTTCCCATAACTTTCCCATAACAGCTAGGAGTAATCAGTGATGCTGAACATTGTGGTGGTTTGGACTCTCTTATTTCTTGAAAGAAAAGCTGCTATGTCTGTTCAAATGTTCCATCAAATTTTGATCAGCTGGCTTTAAATTCAAAGATACCAGATGAAATATAGTTGTTCTGTAGTCTTCTTCCACAGTTGAACTTCAGTGTGGTACTTTTATAGTGTTTCATACTACAGCAGATAAAATGCCATTCCTGTTTTTACATTATAATAGAAAGAGTGCTCTGACACTTTGCCTGGCCCTAGCTCATTTCCTCTGGTTGGAGGAATGGTGATGTGTGTGGTTTTCCTGCCCCTATGAGAGCAACAACTTTGAGTGCAGCCCAGTTCTGTACTGCTCTGAACTGGGCCTCTTGCATGGCTGTTAAACTCTGAGTAATGTGTTCCATTGTATATTATAGAATTTGAAAAAAACTTTTGGTTTGAAGACCTCTACAGTAAAATATTTTKGGGTTTGTTTTATGTAATAATTTCTGAAATAAGTAGGCTTTTGTTATTTTTAGTGTGTAAAGGAACAAATCATAAGTGTAACAACACTGATTTAGATTAAAAATGCTGTTTGACTAATGTCCTGTCTCTGGCTGTGGTTAATACRAGACATTTCAGGATGGGAGAAACCAAGCAGGCTCCCTGTAAGTCAGTCATCACCCCAGTATATTCTCTGCCTTCAGACAATTGGTAGTACTGGCAACATCTACATGTGTCTTRGTAACTCCTGTTCTTGAAGCTTTGTACTGCTTTCACTAGCCTATAATTCTGGTATGTGTGGCATTGTGTTCCACAACTTGGGTACTGTCCAAGGAAGATTGATCATCTCCTGTGCAGTAGGTAAAGGGAGATGTGAGGAAAGATGCAGACAAACCCAGGGAATTAATGTTGAGCTCGTGTTGCAATAAGTTAGGTGGTAGACTGTTAATTCACATTTTTACTTCCAGGCTGTTTCCTTGACAGAGACTCATTGCTTTGAGATTCATTTTTGTATTGTGGCTAAAGCATTTAGTTTAAGGTTTTTTTTGACATATAATTATTTGACACACAGTGAATTATTTCGTTGAGCAGTAATAAACTGTACTTCTCTAGAAGCGTTTTTCTTTCTTTTTGAAAATCAAAAATAGAATCTTAACCCTTARTGGCTTCCCTTACCCATTTTTGAAAGAAGCCTGTAGTGTATGTGTTAATCTTAGATAGCCTACATAAAACACTCTCCTAAATAAGACATTTGTTTGCTTTTTGTTCATGTTTGCTTCATCTAATCAGCCGCTTACTGGTTGTCTACATCTATTGTCACATCCTTGATTTCATTTCTGAGTTTTGTACCCTATGGTCTTTCTACTGTTTCTTCCTTTTCTAATATTTTTTTCCAAGCTGAATGCATTTTAAGATCTAGAGGAAAACTTGTCTGAAAAAGTCTTGGTTTATTCTTACCTGTAACACAGGTACATGCTCCTTTTGTTTTCCCTTACAAACTATGACTGGATTGTGGTTTTAGGTTTTAAGGCTGTTACCTGCAGAACCATCTTCTGTTAAGCTTTGATATAGATTAGACAGAAAGGGCACTAAGTAATATCTTTATGGTATAAGATACAGAAGTTGTTTTGGCCATGTGATGTTCAGTAAATCATATTTTCATCAGCCTCACCCTAGTCAAGGTTTTCCAACTCATGATAAAATGGAATTGTAAACCTTGGGGGGTTTTTATGTGAAAATATGTTTGATAAAAATCGCTTAAAGTAAGTGTGGTTGCTGGCTCTATAGTGAAAATTATGTCCCAAAAATTGAAACAATTTTGAAGAATCTTCTGTACAATGTCAGAGATCTGGTGAGGCACTAGCTGGACAAAACAGGTCAGAAGACAGCAGAGCAGGTGGTGATACAAAGCATTAGTGAATGTGTTYTTTCTTGCTGCAGAATAGATACAGACTTATCTTGTAGCTCCATGATCTRGTATCTGAAATGACAGACATAAAGCCAAAACATGAATAGCTGATGAAGCCCTRAAATGTGAAGAATTTTCTACTTTTATCTTACTGTTTAACACAGTGTCTGCTGCAGAATACTGAAAGAAAATGTTAACTGCTGTATGTGGACCGCAGAGTTATCAGAGAAGTATTGTAAAGGCTGAAAGAAATGCCTCATGGTTGGAATAAAGCTGGATGCTTGTTCTGGGTTCTTTTGGAGGTTGCTTTTTCTGTTTGTTTTGGGAGTTTTTATTTGGTATATTTGTTATGGACCAAAATACTTGTACTTTATGCCCACATGCTGACCATTCTGTTCAAGATCTGTGAACTAGATAACTTAAATGGAACAAGAAGCTGTAATACTGGGGAAGAAAGAGGGATGTTATTTACCTTACTAAGGTGTATTCTGTATAATAGAATCATTATAAAGCATATAATAATGATATATAATRTGTCATTCTCATTTAGGACACTCACAGAAATTTGATTACACTTTTGTGTCCTGTTTTTTTCCTGAGTTTGCTAACCCTCCTAATCAGAAAGCTTTAAAACAATGTTTTTCTCATATTTGCATTACCGTCTTTAAGTTTTGTGTTCTTTCCATACTTAGGGATAGAGCCCAAATTGAACATCCTGGAAATTGTGAAGCCTGTGGAGACTGTGGAGGTTGTGATTGATCCAGATGCTCATCATGCAGAGGCTGAAGCTCACCTTGTTGAGGAAGCTCAAGTGATAACCTTGGATGGAACWAAACATATTGCAACAATTTCAGACGAAACGTCTGAGCAAGTGACACGATGGGCTGCAGCACTGGAAGGCTACCGGAAGGAGCAGGAACGCCTTGGAATACCTTATGGTAATAGTGCACAGCTCTGGGTGGATTCAGCTGGGGGCTGGGCTCTTGTGTTCCATGGGGGATTGGTGCTCAGGCACTTCAGGGAAGGAAACCTGTGGTATGGGTAAGTACAGTGCAAATACCTCCATAGGTAGGAATTGTAGAATTATGGAATGGTTTGGGTTGGAAGTCCCTTAAARTCCTTAAAGACCATCTTGTCCAATYCCCTGCCATGAGCAGGGACACCTTCCACTAGACCAGGTTGCTCCAAGCACCTTCTAGCTTGGCCTTGAACATRTCCAGCAGCCACAGCTTCTCTGGGCATTGTACCAGTGCCTGACCTCCCTCACGGGAAATTTTTTTTTCCCAGTACGTAATCTGAAAACCAAAGAGAAGTAAAAGTAATGCTCCTTGTAATGGTTTCATTAAATGAGTGCTTTCATGCCATAACTACCTTGTCAATCCAATTTTTAGAAAGCACCTTTCTTCCTGCCCTCCTTAGAAATGTGTATGTTAGTGATAAAAGCTCTTCAGGTGTGTGTGGAATTGTAGACTCAGTACTTGGTGGGCATTGCGTATAATGTTGCTGAAACAAATGGACTGGAGGATGCTGAATATTTTGCTAAATCAGATTTTACATGAAAAGCTGTACTGGACTTCATCATACTGGAGGAAGATGATTCAGAACTTAAAATAAATATTCTGATGATTATCTTTTTTTAGTTAATGTTCTTACTTAGCATATTGCTCTTTTAATGTTGGCTAAAAAAACCATCTCTGAATGTCTGTTTAAGATTGAACTGGCACTATGGGGTATAGACCTATATCATGTTTGGGAGATTATCCAGCTGAATTGCTTCTTGTGACTGGCAGAAATGTACTGTCAAGGCGTATTCAGGAAGCTGTTACATATGAGCAGACATGTGCAACTGGAATGTATTTGGCAAGGGGGATGTTCGGAAGTGTTTAAGAATTRTAGTCAAGTCAAAGGTCTCTGCAGGACGTGTAGTTTGCCAATATTTTGAGTGTATTTTTTATAAGTAAAGCAATAGGCTTTTCATGGCTTTTTGTTTTTCTTATTGGTAAGCACTTCAAAAGTAGTTTTCATCATGTTATATCTGTTGATAATCAGGGATTTGATGCAGAAAGTTTGAAAAAAAGGTGARGGATTATCAGAAGCAGACTAATACTTTTCATCATGCTTTCAACATTAATATCAGAAGAAAATTACTTGAACTAATGTTGTTATGTTGAATWATATTTTAATAAACTTTCGTAATGTTGATGCTATAAGAAAACCCCATAACCCACAACTGTGTCTTTAAAAGTTTTAACAATTTGTGGGTCACAGGATTGCAGGAAARTCATGCTAGTTTGAGATCCATGGTTTACAAATAATCGTGTTCTCTTGGTATCAGAAAAAAGTGCCGAACTACACTCCCAGAAAGAATAACATYTTTAATGCTTTCTGAGTAGACATTGTAGGGACTTGGGCTGAAATAAGGTGCCCCTAGGTTCTGCATTGTAATCCAAAATTATTTCTTGAATCCTTTCAGAAGACACGGTATGTTGATGTTAAGAGTCAAGTCCAGTCAGTAAATAATCATCCAGGAAAGTAGTGGTTTGATGTCTTCATCACTACAGGCTTCTCTGTTTTGCTGCAAATGGAAAAATTAGCTTTTAGCAGGTCTTTAAAGTGTTGTGGCTGTCTCTGTATGTTATGTTTTGGGTGGTTTTATTAGAGATTATGAATATTTTTCTGTTAAACGTATTTCTGCTATTAGAATCCAAGCATTTGGTACCTACAAGGAAGGAAAATACTAATTGTAATGAGAAACAAAGGCAGAAAAGGGAGCAGCAGAAAGCTTGGAAACYACAGAAGTGGTTAGAGACAGTAGTCATATATGTTTCCTTGCAGATTGTGTTCTGCCAATGAAAACAACTTGATTTATTTTAAAATTAGCAACTTTAATGAAAAAGTTCTCTGCTGCTAATGTTTGGAAGATCAACACCCTTGTGGTGTGTCTTTTTTTCACAGTTTGTCTTTTGCAACATTCCATTGTTTCAGGTAGCATCAGTGAAAAATCTTGCCATGTAACTGTCATTTGTTAAGCAACATTAAATTTGTAGCTCCTAGATAAATGTTTATAGACTTAAAAAGCTTTGCTTTCTTYAGTTCTTAATTTTCTTAAWTTTTTTTAAATTCACCCCACCAACCCACACCACTCCATCACCGCTGTAAGAGCAGTCACCAACTTTCTAGTCAGATTTGATCACAATAACTCTGCTTCTTGATGTTATGCATTTACTGCTGTGGAAGTTATTATACAATCGAGGAGGAACCTTGCAGTATATGTTGAGATGATTTGCAGTTTCACTCTTCTTTTGAAGACCCGGTTCAGTGGTCAACAGACCAGGTGCTCCACTGGGTGGTGTGGGTGATGAAGGAGTTCAGCATGACTGACATTGACCTCAACACGCTCAGCATCCCTGGGCGGGAGCTCTGCAGCCTCAGCCAAGAAGATTTCTTCCAGCGCGTCCCAAGGGGAGAAATCCTTTGGAGCCACCTGGAGCTTCTTCGAAAGTGTATGGCAGGCTTTTCTGTAACTGATTTTACTTATTCCCCTTCCCTGCTTCTGTCTCCCTCTCTCTCTCCCTCTCTCTCTCTCTCTCTCTCTCTCTCTTTCTCTCTCTCTCTATTTTCTTTTTTTATTTAAATATTTTTTCTTGAAATATGAAACCAATTATGAGCAGTCAATTCCCCCTTACTTAATATTGGGGATAAAAATTAAAGCATCAGTACAAGATAACAGGAGGTTATGAAACATGTCTGCATACTAAGCATTGTCTGTCTTTTATCAAACCTCATAATTAGTATAATGTAGTGAATAATTATTCCTCCTTTGTTTTTTATAAAGCTTCATAGTTTGTATATCTGCTGAATTTGTTAGTTCTATAATTAAATGTTGATTGTGAGTTATTAAATGTACACGTCTGTGTGATATAGAAGTGGAGATTATTAAACAAAGGCAGTGAGATCCTTAGATGGTACACAGCACACAGTGCAGCTGCTAAGTGATGCATTGTGTGTGCATACAGTAACATCTATGTGTGTTTTAGATTTACCATGGTTGGATATAAYTTGCCAGACTAATAACTTTCCACCTTCATTTATGTGATACAGCTTAAGATTTTTGGGGGTGGAGAATGCATAAGATAGTGGAAATTTGCCATATACTTCCTTCTAAAAATTGAGTGACAGGATGTTAAATGTCTCCACTTGTAAGACCATGAACTGTACATCTTCTGCAGACTGATAGCAATTTTTTATTTTTTTCCTCTATGAAATGTGGAAGTTTTTGATCTTCAGGTGACTTGAAATTTGTGGGTTAAATATAAACCTGCTTTTTATTTTCCAATTTGCAGATGTGTTGGCTAGCCAAGAACACTCTGGAGAAATAGCAACTGTTACTATTGATCAGCGTAAGTASTTCTGTCAGCATTAATTCACACAGTTCACTGTTTGCAGGTTTAGCACTCTGTTGTGGTTCAGCACTCTGATAGTACAACATCTAGAAAATCACTTGAGAGAATTTTTCCTTGGGGAGGAGAGGAGGGCATATTTTAAACTTCAAAACATAGMGTTGAGTTACTCTGTATGTTTGGTTATTGGTTAAAAGGCAGTGTTTGGCATGATCTGTGGAAGTTTGTAACTTTCATTTCAGATGGCAGATTTTCCACTTCCTTGAAATAAGCTGTCTAGGAAACATATTTGAGACTTTTACTTGTTTCAGGGCTTTAGGTTATATATTGCAGTAATGAATGGATCTAGTAAAATTATAATTTCAAATAAAATGGTGTTTCCAGAAACTGAAGAGGCCTGTGGTGGGGATGACTTGCTTAGGAACCAATATTAGAAATAATACATTAAAGTAACCTTCCAGTTTTTTGAAGCTCATTTTTTTAGCTGAAGCAGCATCATCAATAATTAAAATGAATCAATTTTCAGAAGACTTGTAAGCAGCTTATATGTTAAWTAGACAGACTGTTTATTATGTCCTGTGGTTGTGTCTAGTTAAAGCCAGCTTGAGTTGGTCATGCGTCCTCCTGCACCATTGCAATAGGTGTTTGCTGTTTGCACAACCTCCATACCTGAAATTCAGTTGTTATAAGAGAAGAGGGCATTAGGGCAGATCATGTGGGAACAGCATAAAGATGAAAATGAAGGCATGAGAGAGTTTGAGTTCTTTTTGTGGAAGCATATAATACATGTGAGAATAAACGAAAGCTGGTGTTTTAACTATAATGTGACACTTCTGCAATGAGTCTAAAACTGCAATTTTCATATAAGAGGTAAAAAGTCTTTAAATTATACTTAGCATTGTGACTTAATGCAGTGTGCGTTTTTAGCAAAGGAAAAAACCTAGCTTCTAGATGTTATGATAATACAGGTAATAAATAAAATATGCCAGTTTCTGTGCAAGCAATTTATAATTTATGTTCTGCAACATTCTCTGCTCTACAGCTGTTCAGATTATACCAGCTTCTGTACAGCCTGCTACCCCAACCACCATCAAAGTGATAAACAGCAGTGCAAAAGCAGCTAAAGTTCAGAGAGCTCCAAGGATCTCCGGGGAAGACAGGAGTTCCCCTGGGAACAGAACAGGTATTGCCTCCATTGTTTTTACATGCCAGTGCACTGAACACTGATTCACTAATTTGAATTATGGTTTGGTGGAACACGTCTTTGTAGCTCCAAATGTGAGGTTTGTAGGAGTCTGTGTGGTATGAAGGGAGCCATAGGTACAAAAATCCATGGTGCACACATGCAGCCCTGAGAGTTCACACAAGCACCATGTCAACRTGGTGCTGCAGTTTTTCCATCCTGCAGCAAATAAAATGCATAGATTTCCCCATCACTTAACAGTCTGTCCTCTCAAACCACTGCATTGCATTTCTTCAAGCTTTTAATTCTTTCTGCTTGCAGAAAGAGAAGAAAATAAACTTTGTGTTGTAAAATGTAGCCYAGCTGCTACTTGCACTGTCGGTTGCCCTCCTCCTCTGTCCTCCTCAGTCTGGYGACTTCAAAAWTTACARARTTTYATATTTCTTGTTTAATTAAATGAATGCATGTCTGGAAAACTGAACTAAATTGGCAGTTTAATTTTGAAATTACTGTTATGTTCTACATGCTCTCTGATTATTAATTCTTTATTTTTCCTTGTAATTTTTGTTTTGGTTGTCTTTACTGTTGTGAATTTTTCTGTTAAATACTATATTCTCTTCCTCCTTGAATTTTTATTTGTTTTAGACTCTATAAAAGCCTCTAATGATGGAATTTTTAATTTTTAGGCTAAGGTTTTATTGACTGACATTAGTGAGGAGTATTCTTGTGTTTCTCTCTTTAGTCATCAGATCTGCTCCATAAATTCTCGTTGAGAATGTAGGAACTTAACTGTAGGTACTTSACTTAGAAAGAAATCTTAATCGTTGGACATGAAAGATGTTACATTAATGTAACCTGAAATTGGGGGGGTTCTTTTGAATTTCTTGTATTTGGTATTGAAAATGGAGACCAATTTTTTGAGAGAAACAGCTTCTGTTTTACGTATATGTGCAGTGTGTGTGTGTGTGCTAAATCTGTTCTATTTTAAAGATAGATACGTGTATAAATTGTTATGTTTGGGGGGGTTGCCATTTTTGAAATTCTGGGGGAAGATTTATGCGAAATCTTGATTAATTCTTCTCCTGTGTGCATAATTTTTTAATTAAAATGGATTCTGATGACTTTGCAGGAAAATGATTACAAAAGAATCATTAGAACAGATTAATTAAGTTTTCCTTCCAYCAGATATTATGTGTTGGTCTGCTTTAATATATTGGTTGAAAATTCTTAGCTGTGAGGGCAACAYGAAAAGGACAACTTGAAGTGGAACTTGTTATTCCTGTTCCAACAGGGAACAATGGCCAGATCCAGCTGTGGCAGTTTTTATTAGAACTTCTCACTGACAAAGATGCTCGGGACTGTATATCTTGGGTTGGTGATGAAGGAGAGTTTAAATTGAATCAACCTGAACTGGTTGCACAGAAATGGGGACAGCGCAAGAACAAGCCCACGATGAACTACGAGAAGCTKAGTCGGGCTTTGAGGTAAGAAACTTTAGGAGCTCATCAGGTATGATTTGCTTCATTTGGCTRCCTCATTTTTAGTTTCCATAATGCAAAACTTTCAGCTTTTTTAGTAATGGCATAACCAAATCTTCTGGTGCTGGTCCTTGCCATGAGATTGTGTTAGTCTTAGGGATGAGGTATTCGCTGAAATTTAAAAATTTCATTTTTAAAGAAAGAATAACTGGTAGAAWAACTTCTTGAAAATAGATTTTCTTTTTTCAAGATGATTGAGTAGTTCACTTCCAGAAATATGCCTCTTTTTTATTTCTCTTCAGTAGATATTTTATTTATCTTCAATGCTTTTAGAAGCGTGCCAAACCATATTGATTATTGGTGAAAGATACACAAATATGTGAATTATTAATTTATTTTTATGTTCTGCTGTGTCTTACTCTCTTTATGGAGTAAAGCAGATACTTTTCTGTAATTGTTAGTGGTTTTCTGTATGTAACAGCCTTTTATAGCTTCAAATATTTGTTGATCCATTTAATTGCTCCTGTTGCGTGGATCTTAAATTGAAAATAYAGCTGACAGCTAAGTTTCAACAGTTGAGATTCCAACATCACAGTGATCTGAAGAAATTGAAGTGTTTCAGTGTCATCATTCTGTTGTGATTTTGTAGTTTGACGTTGGTAAAAGGGACTTGAATTGAATCACTGTGGGTGATGCACTTGAGGAGGAGCAAGAATGCAAGTACCTGAATTTTGGAGTATTTTTCCCTGATTATTTTAGTCTCTGGAATCATTTGAAAATTCATMTGCATTCTCTGAAATCATTGAGAGTGAACTTCTCATTTCTTATTCTGATATGGTTACATATATTTCTCTTGTTTTGTTTCAAGAAAGGTGTTTTTTGTCTAATCCTGTAAATTATTTAAGCAGATTTAGAAATTATTTTTGTATGAGTGAAGTTGCCTATTGATTGAGGTCTCTGTTCTACTTTTTAGCATTTTCACTTTTGGCTATGTGTTGTTTGATTGGTTTGTTTTTTTAAAGTAAACTCCTCTAGCATTGTTTAAAAAAATCCACTTTTATTTGAAAATACCTCTGTAAGAAATTATTGTAAAGTATCATATTCTGGCTTTCTTTACTTTTTTAGGGCAGGTTTAATTAGCATTTGATAGGCACGAGATAAACAGTTTAACAACACCCTTTTGTTTGTTGTAGAACTTCTTTAGGCACAGTATTGTGGACGCCAGAATTATTTTATGTTTGACAGACAAATGGAAAAATTAATGAAAATAAATATTTTAAAGAATATTAGGTATTGAAAGATGGAACTTCTAAGAGTTCCTGAGCCTCAGGTCACTGAAAGCAAGGAAGAGCATTGGTAAATACTTTCTCTCATGCATTTCCTTAGGTGTTATGATTCAGTCTGTTSTAGTCTATTCCTGTTCTAGATGGATCTTTGGAGTGGTCTTGTATGGTCATTCTTGYWTTATTTATATATGAAATAGAASGTTGATTTTTTTCRTAGAATCACAGAATCCTTTGGGTTGGAGDGGCCACAGGAGATCTCTGGTCCAACCTCCTGCCCAAAGCAGGACCTTTCCAGTACAGCTCTTCCTTAGCCTGTGTTGTTCCAATACCATTCCCATGTTTCCAACCTGTGTATTCTGTGAGTCTTTGTACTTAAGGCATATGTGAAAACCTTCTGAAACAAAAAAAGTGTGTAAACCGTGCTAACTAACGTTGGGTTTTGTCAACAAACTCTACAGAAGATATCAAAGGCAGCTGAAGAACTTTGGAATAACGTTCTTATCAGTGGGGTATTAAACAGCAATTTGCATAAATCACTATTAGAGAAGTTCACAGAAYTACAGAAATCACATTCCTCAAAGTGGTGTCATTTTGGCAGCTGCATCAATGTTGACATGTTTTCTAATGCTTTAATGTCTGAAGGGATATTTAGTTCCTCTTGCTACTCCTGTGATAAACACTGCTGCCAAGCTGAAGTTTCTTAAATGGTGATATGTTTTCTCTACTAATGTATTGAAATCACTGTGTTGATTATTGATTAATRGAGAAAATCGTGTTGGTATTATTGAGAAGTATGCTGGTTCTTCTGCCCAGCTGTAGGAAAAGTAGGCTGTATAGAAACTAGGGTGGAGGGGTAGAAAGAGAAGAGCAGCTGTTTTTTGTTACACTTATCTTGGTAAATGTTCTAAAAATCCAGATCTGTTTAGTTATCMATTAGGGAAGTGAGACTTGAAAATACTTCATGTCCTGTATTCTTCTGAARCAAAGTTTCCTTGTGTCTTGGAACATTTTGGTGGCTTTGTGAACTTGCATGGATATTTAATTTTATTTATTTTTAGCTTTCTGTATTTTTGAATGGGCAAAGGCTGTAATCAGAAATGCATTCACCATAATATTGAAAATAGCCTCTTGCCACATTGTCTGATTTTTGAGTGTTTTTAGCATAAAATATGGGAATCTTGCATGTTTTAAGCCTTTGCATAAACATAGTTAATTTTTGTGGTCCTTTTCCTTTCTGATCACATCAGTAATGTGGACTAAATCATTAAAAGTGTATTTCATTTTTTTAAAACATTGTTCTACAGCATTTTCTGAGATAGGAATGATTATACGGGATTGTACAATAAATTTAAAGGCTTGTACACAGTTAAATAACTTAAAAAATGATGGCCAACACCACTTGACATATGCCACAGCCGTATTTTACAAACTTTGCATTTCTRTGGGTGCTTCATATTGTCTCAAGTGAGCAGAGCTTAGTTTCTCTATGTCCTCTACCCTGTCATATTCAACATGAGTGTCTGCCCAGTGTTCCCACACACTATTTTCACACAGAAGGGACACACCAGGTTATTGCTCAATTCTTCCCCAGTACTGTCCAGTACTACAAGACTCTACTTCAAAGCTGAACATAAATTATCGTCCCATTCTCATGTTACAGAGTTCATCCAGCCCACTGCAAATAAACCTCAGTAAGAGGCTGAAGGTGCTGGACACCATTCTACAGCCAATCCTTCAGCTGGTGCTGAGATGTTTTGGAGGACAGGGCTGGCATGGGGAATTGCTGGGTGGAAGCTTTAGTAGCAGCCAAGAACAAGTGTAGAGATGTGGAAAAGGAAACAGAGGAGTTAAGGGAGGCAGGTGGTAGGTTGAGGGGTAGAGTGAGGAGAAGGACTRAAAAGGAAGCTTTTTAATAACTGTGTGTCATTCAGGAGCAAGCTGAAGGAGAGCTTTARCAAACAAACCACACTGTCTTTACCCACAGAGCAATAATAAGCTACTCTGACACTTCCTGTACTATGTGACAGACCTTAGTGGCTTCTTGCATGATCTCAGTAACCARCAGGCTTACCAACATTATTTTCTACTTAGCCAACATTGTTTTCTACATAGACTGTCTCTCATCTGTCTTTGGTCCTGCTATTAGGTCCTGACTCTCAAAAGTAAGAAATTAAAAGGCCTTTTTTTTCCAGAACTTGAGACATCTGAAAAATTTGCTTAGACTCATAGTAACTTACCTCTTTTCTGCTTGAGCTGGGAGTCAGAAGTTCATCTTTTAATTGACTTAATTTTGCTAGTGAACAAGAATCATCTTTGCTTTATGAACATGTCACTCACAGGATTGAGTTTTAGGCAGTYAAGAGATCTGGGTTCATTTGTGCTACATTTGGGTGATGGTTTTGAGGAAATTAAATTGTGTGATTTATATTGGTTGAGTTTTTATTATTTTCCAAATTTATCACAAGCTTATTAAGCTCATCAGATCCAAGTTACATCCCAGCCACTTAAGTTTGCTTAATGAGAGACGTGACGTGCATTCTATGAAATCTTGCAGTGAGAGAAGGACAGCAACCTAACTGCAAGATTCTAACTTCTGTTTTATTRGTGTGACCTAAAGTTTTTTAACTGTTTCTGGAGTGGAGGGAGGTCATGTAGACCTTGTTATCTCACTACATTTCKACCTAGTCTGATAATTCTTTTGTCACACAATATAAAAAGTATTTATAATTAGAGAACTCACTTTTAGTTGTAACTAGAGGCAAAGATGTAGTTTTGTCAGCATATGAACTAAAACTAAAAAAATCCCAAAAACCCACCAACAAAAATAAAGACACCAAAAAAACCTGACAAAACCCCACAAATCTAATCCATGTCTTTATAGTTCTGTTTCCATCTTTGAAGACAGTATGGAGAGAATTGCTGCTTTCATATCTTAGAAACTGCTTGGTAATTTTCAACCTSTTCTCAGCATTATTATTTTCTTTTGAAAGGCAAAGCAAAGGACAATAATGAGGGGAAGGACAATATATTCTTACTAAGGCGAAGCACCATATATAAGACACATTCCTGGCCAAGATGTTTTTAAACTGCTCTAGGTCTTATTTCTGAGCTGGTGCTTCCAATGGCCTGTAAAATAATTGCCATGTTTTGTTTGTCCTTAACATATTATGGTAGAGAGACAATTTTCAACACTTCCTTTTTCTAATATAAGAAAATGCCCAAACAGTATCTTGGTATATAAAATTATGGGAATCTTGAGGAGAAAAATAGTATTTTGGCCTCTGGTGATCTTAAGTAAGTTAACAGATGCATATAAAGATTACAGATGCTGAAAATGTCCGTTGCTGATTTCTTTTTCATTTTGCAGGTATTACTATGATGGAGACATGATCTGCAAAGTGCAAGGCAAGAGGTTTGTGTACAAATTCGTGTGYGACCTGAAGACTCTGATTGGGTACAGCGCAGCGGAGCTGAACCGCTTGGTCACGGAGTGTGAGCAGAAGAAACTGGCCAAGATGCAGCTCCATGGCATTGCACAGCCAGTTACAGCAGTGGCACTGGCTACAGCATCCCTGCAAGCAGAGAAAGATATTTAAGCACTGGGACCTGTAAGTGGGAACCTGAGGCCTTTCCTCTATAACCAGAGCAATTGGTGCTCTTACCTTTATTGGAATTGGAAACTTTCTTTGTTTCTCGACCATATAATATAGAGCATGATTTTCTATAAAGAACTGAGACTCACATAGATTTGGATCTTTTAACAGCATATATATTTTAATGTAACTTAAGGAGTCACCACAACTTCCACAGCTAGTGAGAAGTGGAACCGCTCAACGCTGTGACCATGGCTGTGCGAAGTCATTTCTGCAATGCTTTTAACAAAAATGAAGTCCCTGTAGTCCCCAGGCTGATTAGTTGTCTGAATGCAGCCTTTTCCAGTCTTTTGTTCTCTGCTGAACTACCAAATGGCATTTGATGCTTTCAAAGTTCAAAGTATGTTAATTATTCTCAGATAATCAAGCAGAGCTGAAAGACATGTTAAATGTTACAGAGCATCAAGTTCTTAAAAGAGGTTCTGTGYTTATAAGCAAAGGAAACTAAGACTAGACTTAACTGGAGATCAGTGCTGAAGAAGCAGATTCAAGTTTAGATATGGCTTAGGTAAAAAGCCAATTATGAGTATTTCATTGTAATATGTAGATAATATGCATATATGAGGGCAAATACCTGTTTTGAAATATGTGCTTGACATTAGCCATTTCGCAGAAAGCAAAGATGAACTTCTTYCCCCACTGCCATCCCCCATCAGGTGATTCAAAAACTTGAAAAAACAGCCCTCGCCCAAGAAGTAGATTGTTTTGTTGGGGATTATTAAGGCTGTGTTCTGCAAGGTGTTTATACCTGCATGGTAGCCAACCTTAGTACCTGAAGACTTAAGTTAATCACAGTCAGTAGTCCCTGGTTAGGAACAAATTGAAAATARTTTTACAGAGAACTGAAGTTTAATTTCCCAATCATTGTACAGTCTAATGTATATTAAATACAAAGAGGTATTTTTTATTTAATTTCTCTTTGAACTTCAAGTGATATTTTTGAAGCTTCTTAAGCCAAGTGCATGYTCCAGAGCTGGATGCAATTTGAGGACTGGATGATGAGTTATAAGTAGTTGGGATATATCCTGAATTCTGAGCTACTCACAGTGCTTCTTTCAAATTTAGATGTGCAGTAAAACATAGGCTGCAGCTTTTGAGCTTCTGCACTGGTGCTTGTTAGACTGCTTCTTTTAATGTCTAAGAATGGTGCAATTTGGGGTTGCTTTTGCCCCTTCATGTTAATAAACAGAATAATTATTATGTCACCATTGATATTCACCTACTTTTTATAAATTAAACCCCCTCTGGTAACACTTAAAAATTACAGTGGAAGACCTTTAGTTCTGTAAGGAATTGAGCTACTCTTAAACCTTAAATCCAAAGCCCTTGAACAGTGATGTTCTGAGCATAAAGTGTGTTGGTGTAGAGCAGTGAGGGCACTGGGCTACTGCTCTTGAGTCACCCTTGCAGGCAGAAGGCAGACAATACAAATACTTGTGTGTATCCTAAAGGTGTCTTGAGGACAAAGCTTTTTGTAGGTGGCTGCTCATCCACAGATAGTTTTTGGTTGACTAGAAATCTTGCATATAGTTCTGACTTATGTTTTTTCATTATTGACRTGATTATAAAATCAAAGGTATTTTGCTGGACTCTTTTGGTAACTCTTACTGTTGTTTTCCTTGAGCTCTTACAGCACTCCATCTGCTGAGCATKCTGGTGTCATTTTGCTTTTAAAAAATTTGTAAGCTCTGAGCAGAAAATGGAAATGTATCTGTCACGAAAGGTCAACRTCACCCCTTTTCTTGCTGTTAGAGTTGATATCACTGGTTGGCAACTTTTTAAGATGGCTTGTGCAGGAGATGCAGGTGTGCTTACCAAGAATTATGTGAAGCTGGTATTTGAGGGCAGCAGCTCTRCATGAACAGCACTCCATGAGTAAACACAAGTCAGTACAAGTCACTGGTTCCAGTAGCAGAGTTCTTGAGAGGCCTTTTTAGTTAATACAYATTACAAAAGAAAAGAAGCTTAAAATACCAGCTTCCTCCATCAAACCAGACTGTGGGAGGACAAACACACAGCAATATTGAGAACTAGTATCAATACCCCTGCCTATTCTTGTTACACGAAAAGCCCCATGGGGGAACTTCTGCTCCCACCCTTTGTAAATAAATCCTGTTGTTACTTTGCAGCCTTTCAGTAGGAGTAATGGTCCTTGGGGTTCTTTGTTGTGGCTCCATCTGCTTTTCTACCGTGTTCTAATTAGTAATGAAAGAATCTTTCAAGTGGTATAAAATTATTATCACACTCTCTGTAGTTGAGGGAGAAACCTGTGACTAACTTGATGTCTTCAGTAAAACAAAAGATTTAGAATATATTGTCAAAGGATTTTCTGTTGCTGCCAGAAGGAAAACATAGAAAGAATATTTCAAGTTTTTGTAAAACAGAAGGGTTTTTGCATACTTTTTATTCAATAAAGACACTTATACTCTGCTAATAATKATGTATTTCTTTTGTGTTTTATTCTGTTTTTTGTAATTTTATATGAAACAATTATTTTCTATTTTTACTCTGATAAAGTATAAAGTGCATAAAATTTCAATATAGTAAAATAAAAATATTATACAGCTAATTTGCCTTCTTAATTTTCCAGACATTTGAAATGTCTTTCATGGGCAAGTWCAAAGATGAATACCTGCCCTTTATTCTCTTTCTTCTTAATGTCAAAAGCTCAATACAGAAAGAAGGCAAACTCACCTTTTATTCGAAGATGCATTTTCTTTGACTCAATATTTGGCTATGTGTTTCTACTTTTAARCTGTAACTTGGTGTCCTTTATTTCTGTAGCAGCTTTCTTTAACATATTAATTGCAAATCTCAAAATGATACTTTGATTGATGATGAAAACTCAATAGCAGRACAAAATTAAGTCYTKTGAAATTATTCAGTTTATGCTTTTAGCAGTGTTTAAATCAGAAAGGTTTGTGTTGACCTGTAAGCTTTGGACTTTTTCATTCCTTCAAATGGCCCTATTTAGTTCATGTGGCCCTACTAACAAAACTGTTAGTGTTGTCCRTGTTAAAAACAAGATAAAATTCTGATTATACTGCCCTTACTTTSTTTCTACTGAGACACAATTTAAAAAATRTTCTTATTAMAYCTCTGAACACCTCCCTCTGSACTACCAAATTAARGACTGAAATATTTTGTCRTCTTTAAACCTACCACATCACTTGATTTCAAAATGTTTATATTTAGCTTAGCAGCAACAGCATGTAATGGACTCAAAATCCTGATTTTCAGACTTTTCAGTAGCTTGTTGGACTAGATGATCTTAGAAGTTCTTTCCAACCTAAATGAATCTCTGATTTTAAAGTTCACTTACAAGTGTTTCAGTATTGTATTAATGGAGGACCTTTTATTTAGGTTTATAGCTATTAGTATATTTATCCAGTGTGAGTTTCTTTTGGGATTCCTATCATAGAKAAGCTRTTATTGAAACAATAGGGAATTACTRTTAACAGCTTGCAATTTCATTCTTAATCAAGATAAGCTGACATGGGAYTCTACTGCCTGATCAATAAACTGTTAGAAGGTCCATTAACACCAGTTTGTAGGGAATATTTTTACTGACTGGACTGGGGTGTYGTGTTCTTCAAGGTCATACATATTAAACGTTGTGAGTTTACTATAGCTATGTCAGGGCTGCTAAAATATATCTGGGTTGATACTGTAGAATTCCTTTTCTTTTGGAAAAGTAATTCTTAATATAAATGATGCTAAACAAGAAARTACTTAATTAAAGGAATTAATGGTTGACTTGTTTTGAGGATTGTAATGTGGAACCCCATATATTAGATATGACTCCATTACATTTTGCATCATTATTTCAGAATTGGAGCCCACAGATTCCAATCAGGCACCAAACTGAAATTTTACCATCTTGTAATTTTAGAGTATTGACGTTTTACCCATTAATAAGTTGAAACTAAAKTTAAAAAATGCTGASGAGAGTGGAAYAAATATTGAGGGTCTGCTTTTAATTAAAATTGTACCTTTTACTTGTGAAACTGGGCTTCTGAAAACCAAAATGGAATTATGCTAGTGGCAGTTGTATCAGAAGATGGGTCTGGAAGTCACAGAACAGGTCTAATTYACTTTGAAAAGACAGAGGAATCAGTAGTATTTGTGGTTTGTGGCACACCATATCCATGTAACTTCTTTTTGTAGGTGATGTCACTGTATCCAACTATGATGGGAAAGAAAGAATCCAAAGAAGTAATTGATCACAGGTTTAAGAAGCTTCCTTGTGCACCTACTTAATAAAAGTAAAGTCAGTTTAAAAGAGAAGGTAACTAYCAGAAAGAGCTGGAACTCCCACGTAAATAGTTGTTACCAGAAAAAGCTAACACTCCCTGCAGAGCATTAGTTTTTCATAGTGCAGCAGTTCTTGAATTATTACTCTCTGATGTCCAGTAGTTGTTTTATAAAAATTCAGTTTATAGCACTTTTCATGTTGCAAGAGTAGAAATAGTTGTTCAGAAAGAGCGCTTGCTTAGTTTAGCACAATTTTGTGGAAATGTTTAATGTAAAACCTTGTGGAAATGTTTAATTTTGTCTATTGAATTGCTGCAAGTATTTGTTACTAATAATCTAAATGAGCTGGTAGTAGAAAGCCCACACTGTCCATCTATAATAGATCTGAAATCTGAAGACACTTCTTTTTCCTTAGCTCTTCGAACTGCCTTTTAACCTAAACGTATGAAATTAGCATTTAGTATTTCTAGTCCTATGGGACCTACCTCACAGAATTCACTAATCAAGGCAGAATACCCCCATCTTGGTAGAAAAAAAGCAAATTATATAAATGATATATGAGTATAATCAGTTATTGATTATAATGGAAGCAAAGACRAATGGCAGTAAAAAATCTGTTTCTTAGAATATTTTTTKTTTATTTGAAATTCCTTCCAGTTAGGGAAAGTTAATTTATGATGAAATAATGTGAGTTAGCTGCTTTCCCTTCATCCTGGTAAGCTTTGGTTTTTCAATATTCTCATTTTCAAAGACTCTGCAGGAGCTGCTTCATAGGAACTGGCTTGCATAAACCTTCAGCTGCAGAAGGCAGTGAGAAACCAGCATGTTTTATGCAAATCTCACCAGGGTGAAAGCTGGAAACTGTATGGAAAAAATTAGTCTGGAAGAGTGAGAATGCAAGAGCTGAGATTTAATGAGATTAAGTAGAYATTAATTAGACACTTGCAGGATGCAGTTCCTTAAACTTCAGGGTTGGGATAGAAAAGATACTATTTTTTTTTTTCCTACATGAAAACAACGTTTTATTCCAGAAACTCGAAGCTCTGTTATTCTCACATCCTACTGCGCCAGTCTGTTTGGCTTCACAGAAAGCACCCTATGTGGGAATCTGTAATACCCACTTTAATATCCCTGTGAGAGCAGTGAGGGGAGGGGAGGGACAATCAGGATGCAAAACTCACTGTGAGACTCAAGTTGTTCTGGCCCTTGTCCTGTGAAAAGAGCTGAGGGTGATAGAACCAATGGAAAGCAGTATGGCTAACAGCCATAAATAATAAGATGACATGAACTGTACCCAAAAAGAAACTAGAAGCTGTAACAGGAGCTTGAACTTGTCTTCAGGCATAATTAGCCAGGCCTAAAGTGAGCTTTGTACAAATGAAAAGAAAAAAAACTACCTGGGGGATAGTTACAGAGTAGAGGAGTTTCTATGGGAAAATTTGTGTCTGTCTTCCTTGCTCAACCAATGGATCAGTTACATCTTAAGAGTTATGAGCCCTAAACACAAGTTCTGTGAAACTAAAGAGCTGGGACAGTGCAACCATGCCCACATTAGTGTGCCTAGCAAGGAAAATAAAGTGTAATTCAGCCTTCTGCAATGGACAACATGATGATGTAAACTGGCCACTTGCTGAACTTTGTACAGCTGGAGAAGCAGGAAAAAAAACAAGGTGCTGTTATTCCTGGGCCTGCRTGTGTCAGGATGGAAAAATCTCAATTATTTTGGAAAACAGGTTTCAATGATTCGTTTAATCGTTACTCCTGTAATATTTTATGAAAGGGAGGGTAGTTCTTCAAGGAGAGGCAGTAAGCAGCCAGAGCACAATACTGTACCCACAGTTGGTTTAGGATACTAAACTGGCATTAAACTGGAAATAGCAGTATGAATTCATTTTGTAAAAACCAGACAGGTGGCAATAGAGTTTTACCTCAGACCAGTAGGCAAACTAGACGATATTGGTATGTACAGAGAGAAGAGATGACCTTTGCATGATGTTCCCCYAAGGAAATCAAGGGGTGTTGTCCAAGACTGGTTTGTGTTGAGGGTTTGAATGAGTCCTGACAGAAAAATGCTGTTGCAAGTTTCYAAAAATACATAAATATRTATACATAARTATATATATACAGGAAATACATAAATTTCTATATACATAAATACATATATACTAAGTTTGCTTGGTCAGATCGTGTTGTGTGCTTTGGACTTCAACGTGCAGTAKAGAAAGCTGAAATGGGTGAGTGCTTTAATTTTTTTTGTTTGTTCTTAAGACAGACCTGTCTAAAGAGAGCAAGTGGAGGGAAGAAGTAAAAACTTCTTCCTTAGAGGTGGAAAGCTGCTCAGAAATGTCACCTGTCAGGCTGGAGGAGTTATTTAATAGACTGCATATAAGCAAGTGGAGCACTCACGTTAGCTGAAGGTGCAGGCAAGCCAGAGGGGATGGAACAATCATCACTGAGAAAGAGAAATGCAGGGAAACAATCTCCTGACTCAGCCAAAACAGCTCAGAAAAGCTCAGTGAGAGCCAGAGTGGGAGCAGCCTGGTGTGCCAAGGGACTGTCTCCTCTTGGCTCCCTCTCTCCCAGAGCCTCTATAACTACACCAGGTGGTGTCAGAGTTGTTCTTTGTTTTATCCTCATCAGCTGCTGACCAAAGCAACTGGCATTGATTATCCCCTTGGGCCAGGAAGTAAACAGATAAATGCAGTTTTTCCTCTCACCATTTTCAACAGTGCTCATGTCATCTCTCATTATCTGGGTTTCAGTGATGAGTTCTGAAAAACCTACCCTGATTAAACTTCGGGCATCCTATGCAGAATTTTTTTCAGTATCAGCTAACAGATGTATGTTTTGTGAGCAGAGATCCTGGGAGCAGCTTCCAACAGGCTATTTTGTTGCAGTGTTATTCAGTGAAGCATTTTAAATGACCATTTAAAGATTTTGATCTTGAAGCCTCTGCCTGCTGGGGAATCTTGTATTTCATTGTTTTAAACGATATTTGGCCTTCTGATTACAGAGGAGATCTCACTAGAAATGTGTACSATAATGCTCTGCACTTTTCCATTGCTTGAGCTACTAATGACAATTTTATTTCAACCAGGAGCAAAATTAAAGTTTTTTCACTGCAGAGAAACTCACAAGTTTCATACCAGCTCAATATGACTTTCACTAACACCTTTGAAAATCTTCAGTGAAGTGGAAGTACTGCAAGGAAAGGTACTCCCTGTTCCTGACAATGGTCCAAACAAGAGTGSTAGCTCAGCACCTGCCTTTTTGCCAAAGGCCATTGGTGCCAAAATAAGTCCAGGAGTCACTTTCTCCTTGGAAGCTTGGCTTTTTCCCATCTTCCAAAAGACATGTTATAGGCAGGCTGGTTTTCAGGGGATATTTTCATCTTCTTTTAAATAAGTTGTGTCTAGAAAATGCTTTTTTTTTCCCTATGACCTTCAGGGCAATCTTCTGTATGTATGGGAAAGAGCCAACTTCCCTTCACAAGGCTTAACCTAGACAATGAAAAAATTCCTGCCACTTGCTGGAACTGCAAMTCTTCAGTCATTAAACACAATCTTAATTGAAACCCTGGTTGTAGTGGTTAAAAAAAACCAGTAATAGGTGTAAGAGAAGCARACACCATAAGTGCTACCGAGTAAGATATCATGCAGCCTCTTTTCCCAAAAGATAAGCTCAGCTGTACCTATGGAGATTCTTGGCTTAAAAGATTTAATAAATAGTCTCCTGCCCCAATAGTCTCCAACCCTTTTTTCAATGCTGATGTGAGTGTCTGAGAATTTCTTTACCTATCTTCCTCTTTGAGAAGGATTTCTCCATCCACATATTCAGAAATATAATGTGCATTCTTTCTTGTCAAAGAAGAAATCTTGATATATTTTCTGCTCATCTGTGTATTCCAGAATTGTCCATGCCACTCTACAGCAACTCTTGGTATCTTTCAGAAAGAAATACAATCGTTCTTTATGCCTTGATCATATGAAACACATTAGGTTCTTGCATAGTAGTACATGTTGACAGCACAAAACAATTATAAATGTGTTAACTCACTTAGGGTTGTGTTGCAACTGCTTTGCCTTTTAATGAGGAGTCTGTAGTCTTAACAGTAAATTAAAATACAATTACTATCACCAGAAAGACCAGGAAAAAAACATTCCCAGCTCCAGCCCCCACAAGAGCTGATGCTGAAGCTTCATTCCTGTATGACTGAAACAGAAATCTCCGCTGTGCCGAGCTCTGTCTCTCAGCTGCACTGCTGTACTCCGCTTCGTTTGTGCTCATTTCATCTATAAACATTTCACCTATGAACAATAATTAAAATACAACTTCATTGGGTATTAATCTAGGTGATGCTCTTGAAGAGGGAGGTCATTGCTTGCTTYCAGATTATGGAAAGTTAGRATTTACTTCAGATTTTTGGATTTCMGAAGAACCACAGTGATTTTTTTATGCACCATRGAGGGGAACTAAATTTCTTTTATAAAAGTCCTTCTTCACTACCAGCATTTCCCTGCTGATGTCACTATGACAATAGATTCAAGCACACCAGGGATCACCAGCACTTTAAAAAATCCAGTGATTCTCCTGAACAGACGACATATCCCAGAGGTGTAGGTGGGAGATGCATTAACACACGTGGTGGAGCTGAAGGCTGAGCATGAGCACAACTGGGCAGCTGAGCCCCACAGGGAGGGGGCAGAACTGCTGTGGGGAGGGGGCTGATGCAAGGACAGCATCCCAGCATCCCAGCAGCCTGACAGCACAGCCCTTCTGCCACAAACAGGAGGGCTGGGATTGCCATGGGGTTTTGGCACCTCAGTAGGGGAAGATTCTTGTCCAGCTCTCAGTAGAACCACCAGGCATTTGCATCCCAAGTATATTCTTGGCAGCTAAGAAACACGTGAATATAATGCTCTGAAGGGTGTGGAGGAAATTAACTCCAAAATAAAGATAATGGTGAATGTGCTGCAAGGCTTTGCATGGAGCTTTGTTGTTTTCGATATCAGAACAAAACACGGGAAAATCTAAGATAACATGCAAATCCACAAAGAAGTATAAAAAGAAAATGAAAAGGAAGTGAAAAGTATTTATAAAGTCAAAAGCAAAGAATTAAAAATGATTAAGGTAGGGAGGGAAGCATAACAGAAGACTGCCAAGTAAGGGCAAGTATCAAGATGTTAAAAGATGGGAAAAAACCTCTTCATAGTCTGTAACTCTTGTCAGAACTCCCTCTTTCATTACCAAAATGAGACCATATCACATGGCAAAAGTTGTCTGTTGAAGAAAGGCCCTTTGGGTTTATTTTCCTATGAGGAAGACATTTGCATTGGTTAAGCATTGGTTAACAGTCAAGCATTGTTTTAACTGCTTAACTGGGTGCCTACAAAGTGACAGGGAGCTGGGGACCACAGTGACAAAGCGCTCTCAGGACCCCCAGTCTGAATTTGCAGCSAGTCTGGCACAACTGTGCTGAGAAGTATTAACTGCTCATTTGCTTTTACTGAACGTTTTAATGCCACTTCACCCTGTTTTGTCCCAAAGCCCAGCACAGAGTTTCCCATTTGCTGCTGCTGCACCTTCACCCTTCCAAAGTTACCTGGTTGGGTTCCACCTTTCTGGGCGGATGAACATCTCTCCCTCCTCCTTTCCACCACCTCCAGCTACTGGCTGTGAGCACAGAGTTTTTGCCTTTCTTTCTGCAGGAAAAATGTGTCTCCTGGTGGGGGAAGCTAGCAAGAGGCTGCCCCACAGCCTCTGCATTTGTGTGCTTGGGTGTTATAGAAAAGCAACTTTGCGAACAGAGAACGCTGTGGAATGGGTATTGTGTGTTGACATTTTACAAGAAGAAAGAGTGATTAGTGACCAACTAGGAAAAGGAAAGAGAGWTCATTATTTGTGTGAGGTAAAGAAAAATATAAAAGGTTGTGCTGCGAAAGAATAAAGTGCTGACACTTAACACCTTCCCTCTGTCTGTGTCTGAGGGTGTGTGTGTCTTGTGTCTGTGTGTGAGATCCACGCTGACATCCTGGGACAGCAGGCAGTGAATTAATCAGCTGAAAGTGGTTGTTTTCAACACAGGGTTTTTCCAAGTGTATGAAAATTACTCCCCTCCTTCCCAAACAAGCAATTTTGTTGCCTTCTGTGACATGGTCGGGAAATGGTTTGTCACGGTTTCTGAGCTTTGAGTAAGACTAAATTCTGAATTAGAGTAAGATGGTCATCTGAAGTAAGACTAAAATCATCACTCTCCCCTCTTCCCTTGAGGAAAAGTGTCAAGCTGTTGCATTCGTGCTGCAAAGCCTCAGCAGACAGGACTGCTCTCCCTGGCTTCCCATGTGATACCGTGGTGCATCAACAGCACCCTTCTTTCCATGACACTGCTCTGTTTCCTGGCATTTTCAGTGATGTGATTGAGGCACTTCCATTGAATTAATGCGGGGAGGAGAGGGGAGGAAGATGTGAAGCTGTAGGGTCTGTGTGCCTCCTGTGTGAGGCCAGACCCCTGCCAAAGGCACAGCCCTGCCACCTTCAGCAGCTCTGTTTTGGGGAAGATGAACAGGAGCACGAGCACCACCAGGTTTTGCAGGGAGCATCCCACACCGTGTGTGTCCCCATCACCAGGTACCACACCAGCCAGCAGCGCTGACTCAAATGGTGCTGCTCAAATCACCATCAGGATTTTGTGCTTGCCTGGGAAGAGAACTTACGTGTCCCAGGCTGTGCACTCATGAGGCAGCAGAATTCAGCCTGGAGTCCCAGCAGGAAAAGTGCCAGAGGACAATCAGAACTAGCCACAGTGCATGCCAAAGGCTTTGTGAAATATGTTTAAAAATGCTGTGCTTCACAGGAAGGTTAGCCATGATAACAAACTAATCTGAGTTAAAAATGACAAGTTTTGATGTTGGGGCAGATAGTAAAAAACCAAAGATTTCCATGTAGGAAAACATGCATAGCAATTATATATGATGTCATATATGATTACATTTATCTAGTATTTGCCTAGAATAGATGAATTGTTTAAAACAATCTTCACAGTATGTTTTGATGGGTTTATTTTCAGGATCAGTTCAGTGTTGTGTTCCCATGAGCTGCTGTACAAACTCAGCAAAGAAGATTACACGKGGACAGAAACATGCAAAACATACAACAAACCCTTCTCACTTGGGTTTGCAATTGGCTGCAATGTCCCTGGGTTCAATGACTGAGAGGTGACTCAGGGCTGAAGCCTTGAGGCACTTGCAGCTCTTAGCCCTAATCCCTAAAACTTTCCTTTCTCAGTTTGCTGCAAGTGAGATTTATAAAGAGAAATGAAGGATCAGCCAACACCCCTATGTGTCATAYGTCACCAGTGCCCACATCTCTGGAATGCCAGCAGCTGCTAAAATTACACTTGAACTCCAACAACTGGACCAGTGGTGTTGCTTGACAACCAGAAGGAAGCCTTCTCACCTCCAGTTCATGTAAAATAATAGGTGGCTTGTCCCAGTGTGTTGGCACCAAGACATACTCACACTGCACTGGAGGGTGCCATGCTGTCACATGTACAGCAATTGGAAGGAAAAAAATCTTTCTCTCCTCAGATGTTTTCCCCTTTTWTCCCCAACATTTTAAATCCAGGCTAATTTTTGCTGTTATGAGATGTTACTGTGATGATGCTGGAGCCTACAATTCAGTGGCTAGTGGCAGCCACGTGCTRCATTCAGAGTCAGAACAAGAGGCTGGGTCAGTAAGTGCATAGAGAGAAGTTAAAATGGGATAGCTCTTTGCAGAGATTGATTCACTCAAGTGCCTCAGTAAGCAGCAATTTAGAGACGTGGGAGTCTCACCTTTTGTAACCATTGTGTTTAACAAGACAGAAAGTCAGCCCCTTCCTTCAGACATCATATTAGTCCTCAATTCTGTTAAAACTATGGTATTTTTCATTTTCAGAGGCTTCCTGCCAGTGTCTGCAATCATGCTGAACCTCAAGAGAGCAAGCACATGATGGGTTTTCAAGGGTCACACCTCTCAAGACAAGCAAACCCAAACAGATGACTGTGTGCATTACTTACTCTGCTGCTTCCCACTTTGCTCGTGTCAGAGACCTGCTCCTGGCTCCAGTGTCAGACAGCACCAACAGACTGAGCCTGTGGCATGGAAAAACTGATGCTCAGACAAGTTTCCACCACATCTGTAGGCTTGAGCTGCTGGTGTCAAAGTGAAGCTTWTTCCCCTTCAACTCTGGCTGGGCAGAGGCAGCCACTAAGGCAGTAGAGTGGTGTGAAACACCAGCCTCCTGCTGCTTAAAAAATAGTGCACTATGGCCGTAATTTTAGCTACCTATACTGTGATGTAAATGATTTTGATTAAGATATTTTAGACAAATAATTATCRTGATAAATTCAAATAATTAATTTTATTTATATAAATATATTTGAGTTGCCATCCTTAGTCCTGTGGAATAAAGTCGTTCAAGTGCACCTATGTAAACCTTTTGAACAAGTCTGGGACTAAGATTGGATCGAGCTGCAACCAGGCTCCTCTCTGAGGACTTTAGCAAGCAAGGGAGCACCTTGTGACAGGAAGGTGTCCCTGATGAACTGTCTGAAGTTCCCATTCTGCCCACAACAATCACTACCCTACTCAACCCTAAAAGKGAAGGGAATATCCAGGCAAGGTTATCCTGTTTTCCTACAAGTCTATTATTTCTGACAAGTTTGATGCATGGATGAAAGTCAGCAAGTCCCTGAAACCTTCTGAGCCTTCACCTGCATATGCTAAAAGGGGAAACCAAATATTTTGTCTTAGCAACCTACTGTGATATGCCTGCTCAGGAAAATCTTTGCTTCTGACAACTCCCAAAGGACATTGGGATAGCCTGATCCCTTTATCTTTTGCCTTGAGAGTAAAATGAAGCTAAAGGCATAATGAAATATTTTCCTACATACATAACCTGCCCATGTAATMATAGTTATTGTGCTGTGATACCTTTGTAATTTGTTTATATTAGTGAAAAGAAAGATATAAATTATTCAGATATAAAAGGKTTGTATTGCAATGAGCTTTGACTGAGTAATGCTTAAAAGACTATAAATCACATGAAAACAGGWCAATAAATACAGGTTACCACAAAAATTACTCCTAACATAATTTTCTCCATCTCATAAAGGAGAGCCCTCCCATGGTCTCAGGCAGCAGCATAGAAATGTGTGGCTGGGAACATTTTTGCAAACTGCAAACAGAGCAGTTTGCCAAGGCTGATGGATGAAGTGACCTCAGCCTAAGAAGGGACTCCACATCTGGGCAAGGCAGATGCTCTTGGCTGCTTCTGTGGCTGAGAGCTCGGTGAAAGCTGTGTCCTGCCCTAAGGAATTGTTCACACATATCTCAGCCCCACTGAAAGGCATGTGGACATATGGAAATATCAAGAATGTTTTTCCATATCTACTTTTCATTACAAGCATCAAGGAGAGAAAATCAATAGTTTTGTAAATAAAGGAGGCCATCAGAAATCTCTCGACCAAAGCAATGCACTGAGCTGGCCTGGCTATTCCTCATTTCTCCTCACCATGATGTGAAAGTTGGCAGCYATATGGGTCACCTTGATGGTACACAAATGAGCACTGGTTTGAACTCTGAATTATTATTTAATCCCCTTCTGGCATTTGATCCAAGGCATTAACAAGTTCCTAGTGAAAATAACAGCCTCAAGTGGGTATTTGTTTGATTAGTAAAATTGCAATACAGATTATTACAACTGCTCTTTCCTGRTCAGGAAAGCCCCACTCCATATCAGAAAATCAACATTTTGATGTGTCAGATACGGGATCATTGTGCATTGCTAGAACTTACCAAAGGGAATTAATGCCTGATGATAACACAACAACTTGACTTCCCATGTCTGTGACCTCCAAAGTCCTCTGCAGTCATTAAGATCCAGTGCAATTTTTTCTCAAGTGTGCATTTTCAGTTCAAGTGGATATTATGGGCTTACTGTGAAATGGATGGATTCCACATGCTCGCTTGGCTGTGGAAACATCTGAAGCGCAAAAGGATCTGCTAAATAAACCTCATTATACATCTATCTGCTATTCATTCAGGCCTGTACAGAGCAAGAGACATTTTATACTTCATTGTTCTGAGTTACAGAATAAAAGGATATGGCCAAAAAGCAAAGAATAAACTTTTCCATGTCAGCATCAATGCTGGCAGAGCTTTTGGTCATAATTAGGGTTTTGCTAAGAGAAGTTTTATTTTCTGAAGATGTCTTGGGATGATTTTATGATGATACTGTATTCCCTTATTGTCTGTTCTATGCCCAGAAAATTATTCCTGTAACTCTAAGGCGGGGTCAGAGTAGGGGCAGGAGCTCCTTGGCAGGAGCTCTGGCTGGCTTGGTTAAAAGCGTCACTCTCCCTTGGAATGGAGAATTCCCTCYGAATTATTATAACTTTGAAATCACAGGGCTGTCAGGCAAAGCTRTGGGGAAAGGAGTAACAGTTCTTTAGTAGTATTTATAACAAGGCAAACAAACAACAACCACAGCCCCACCAAACAGAGCCAGAACCCGGTGACACCTCCCSGGCTGTCCYCGCCCTCCCCTGGTGCAGTTCCGCTCRCAGCCGCCAGGGGCGCTGCTGGCTCCGGGAGCGGGGATTGCTCCGCGCCGCCAGGGGGCGCTGTGGGCCGGGTCCGGTCCCGTCTCCCTCACGCGGTGATGGCGGGCGGGCCGGACGGCGGGACGGGCTGGGCCAGAAACTCGGAGCGGCAGCTGGGGCGGCAGGGGCTGGATCGCCCGGGGTAGTGAACAAGAGACAGCAGAAACTCTGCAGCGGTGGCAGATTCAGTGGTGTGTCCCAGCAGGCAGGGGGATGCGGATCACAGCGGAGTCAAAAACCCAGAGCAGTGGCAGAGGTAAAACGGCGGGGCTGGGTAGCGACAGCCCAGCTCCTGAACCGGGAGAGGCTCCCTCAGGCAGAGGGGTCCCCGATTTTCCCCTGAGGCACCCGAGTAGGTGGTGAAAGTCCTTTCCAGTGAGGCAGGGTGTTAATAAGGTCTCAGTTCAAGGGCCACTCTTACAAGCAGAGCCTCACCCATGGTAGGAGAAAAAAGTAGGAGACTGAGCTCCACAGCAGTGCTGGATTCTTCCCRCAGTGACYRCAGYCTGTCTRCCCTKKGAATGMMCAGAGGGCAAGAGAGCAAGGAGCTGCATCCAGCCCAAAATCTCACTCCAGCAGGTCAGCCCCAGCCTGTGCTGGTACTTGGGGTTATTTCTGCCCAGGTGCAGGATCTCTACACATGCCCTTGTTGAGGCATTAAGGCATTTCATACTTGATCATAATGCATTTAAGTAGTCCCTGCTAACTGTTTCAGTGCCCACGCCTGACTAACACAGTGGTGTCTAAGCCCACAGCTCTAGCATCTTTGCTAATGTCTTCTTGTGGAGACAATAAAGAGAGAAATCTGAGAGGCTAGTGATGAATTCATTGTCTCCAGGCTTCCTGAACTTGCTCCTCCTTCCTTGAGGCTTCCATCCTCCTCATGTCTCAGGGCCAGAAAGTCTCCCCTGGCAAGTCCAGTGGGTAAAGCCAAAAGAAGATAACTCCTGGCAGTCACCAGACTCAGGGCCTGATAAATCAGGTGTGGCATCACACTGCCTTTAGGTATCAACAGCAAAAACTCCTTTTATTAAGAGAGGATGTTATTTTATCATGTTTTTTTTTGTAAGACTGCCTTAGTCTTTTTGGCTGCAAGTCCTATTAGAGCATGAGGGTCCTAACTGGGATTTGAATGCCACAGTACCCTAAAGACTGTGTAAAAAAAAAGGTAACCCCACATTCAAATGCTCTTCAGTGTCAGAAGTCATTTGTTGGTAGGGAGAGAGCAGCTACACATGCAAACACAGATTTGAATCTGAAGTGACAGTGTAGTTAGTTGCATTACACAGGTAGGTGGTCAGACAAAGAAAGAAACAAGATCTATCCTGTCTCATCTSTAGCGACTACTTGGAGACAGGTTTGTTAATCTCTGATCTAAACTGTAGCATTGCAAAGGCTATTTGCAATGGCTGTGTCCAGCAGCTGGTCCCCATACCTCAGTGCTACTGAGTGCTAAAAGCTTGTTTGCACCCTCCCAGAGATCTCTACTTGACATGTCTACTGACAGAGATCAGCTCTCCTTGTCATTGTGTGATGGCCATGGCAGCTCATCCATCCTCCTCTCCAGCCTGGCATGTGTGTCTTGGACAGATTGAGACAGTGTGGCCTGGACGGGATCTGCACAGAGGGGAGAAACAAACCTTTACCTCAGTGATGTCTGAGGCAGCGCATCCCTGTGGCACTGTTAGGGATGTATGCTTCCGGACTCCTATCACTCCCACACTGCTGGTTTTAAATTTGACCAGTGAARGAAATACTGACCATGCACACCCTTAACCTCTCTCTGGTCAGAGTTTATTCCATGTCAGCAYTGTGATGTTACTCTTCTGTGTCGGTACCCATTCCTGCTCCAGAACAGAGAAGGAGAAAAGGGCACCAGTGACATTTGCTGTCAGCCCATATGAATAATTACTCCCAGGGCTGGCTGGCTGAACAGTGCTCCGGGGAGAATGGGTTTAACACTGTAATTAAGCAGCTCCTGTGGTGGCCAACACTGCCAAAGCTCCCAGGAAGTAAATGCTCTCTTTGCCTTTCTCACTTTTTGCTTTTTTTTGGAAAAAGGAAGTCACATGGAAGGGCTTTTTTTTTTTTTTTTTTTTTTTTTTTTTTTTTTTTTTTTTTTTTTTTTTTTTTTTTTTTTTCCTTTCCCTGCCCAAAGATTGGTTGTAACATGACAAATGCTCCCCTGAATCAACTTAAAAGGCCATCCCTGCTGCCCAGCATCTCTACTCTGGCTGTGCCAGCAGGAGATGCCACTTAAGGTGAGCTCATGAGCCCGAGTACCCAAGGCAGTCCTTCCTCCTCACTCTCCCAGCATTCCCARGTGCTGTATTTGAGCTGTTAGATGGTACATCCTTGCCTAGTCTCTTTGGTATTTATTTATGGACCTGTTGTAGATTAATTTTTTTCTAGTCCCTTTGTGGAACTGATGATCCTCACGCAGTGAGTCCAAGATGACCACCTGCTGTGTACACATGAACTTACTTTTCCCTGTGGACTGATGGCCTGTGAGGTTCAAACTCTGGCTATGCACAAGGTAGATAACAGTTCTGTGTCCTGCATCACAATTTTGTAAACCTTGGGTCACACTGTCCACCCCAAATCCTCTCCAAATGGTGCTCTCTGCTTTTCTCCAACTGGTTGGTGAGTTCTTTATATTCCGCATGATGGGGAAAGTTGTCAGCTTGGTAGTGTTAGGAAGAGAATATGTAACTTATGTGTGGGATGTGTAAATGCATTTTTAGGTTAAAAAAAAAGGATTCTGAAATGTTGATATCTTAAATTGTGCATATTTCATTTTTTTCATCGTCTGTCTCCTTACTGAGGTTCYCATAAGTGTGACTATTTCTGGTTCGGATCCATTTTAATGTCAAGTTACAGCATATTAGTCTGAAATGCTGCCTCTATTGAATGGGACAGCAGAATGTGGATGTTTGAGACAGACTTGATTTTCCTGCTGTGTTTTGATGTGCTTAAATGAAACAAGAACTTCTCCCCATCCCTCTCTTCCCAGCTGTGCATCACACTACTCGGTGAAGGGTTCACCTGTAGCTCATTTGAGGACMGGTACCAGCAGGCAGAATCTTTTATGTAGTACAAGGCAAAATTGTGGATCGTCAGTTAGCTGGGATGTCTTGGGAACTCAGCCTCAATATTCTACACTTCTGTCTGTCTCCACAGAAGCTACAGTCAGGGTTCCCTGGGAGGGAGAAAGACCTTTCCTGGYACTTCCCCCAGTTTTTTGTTAAATTGCCTTTAATTGCCTTCTGCCTTAACATTTGATAGCTGTGCACCACCTTGCACCTATTTTGCCAGKACTTCATTTTCTGCACTTCAAAAGTACAGTCGCTACTTAGTAGCAAAGGAGTTAGTTCAGAGGGACMCAGAGCCTGTGGTGCACTGCGCCTGCAGACACTGTTTCTGCCTGGAAAGGTTTGGATCTAATCTCCTCTGTGGCACACAGCTGTGACTGGGAATCACACACATTGGAGCCTGCCTTCCTCAGCTCAGCCCAGAAGCTCTGTCCCCTTGCCCACGGAGCAAGCATAGGAGAGCTGGCTGCTAACTCACACCACAAACCTTGGCACGGCGATTGAGGCACGGATTCCACATTGGTATGTAAAGATGTTTATTGCAAAAATGCAGATTTTTTTTAAACCATTAGTTTGTTTTGTGTTTACATTCTTGTGAAGCACAACAAGGTGTCAGCCATCCACCATAAATCATGTTAGGAACATGCAGTGGTCAGAACCAACCACCATATACCACRGTGTGAGCTCTCACTAGCTCCATCACTTGTTTCCCAGGGTTTTGTAACTTGTTTTTCACCTCTAGCTTAGCTGAATCATACCTAGAATCCTTCTCTGGTTAGCCAAATTAACAGGAGAGAGCAAGAGTTTTACCAGGGTAACAAGRCCCTTTTTATAAGTTTGATAAGGTTTTCACTTATCCGCAACACCTTGTGTATACGTTAACGAGCAGCATCCACACACCAGCTGTCTAATTTATCGCTCGTAGGCACAGAGGTGAGGATGGTGTCTTACAGCCAGAATGGGAAAGAGGCAAACACTGCTGCTTTGCACCAGTAAATGCCTATTGCTGAGTGAAGAAGCTGAGGCAGCTATCAAAAACTTTAAAAATTTCCTCACTCTCCAGCTATTTTGAGCAAAAGGTTTAAACTGGTGCCTGTTGGAATTCCTGCTTTTTTTACCCTTGAACTGGGCTCCTCTGACTTAMAAAGCCTCTGATTTTTTGGTAGCTACATGCTCTGATTTGACACTCTTGCTCCCAGTTTTCAACCAGAGTCCTTGTGGTAGAGCTAGGTGCCTCTTCAGCTGGATCCTTTGTTGCTCCACTGTGTCTTGCCTCACGGTAAATCTCTCTCATGCAGCATGCAATTCCTGTGAACAAATGAATAAATTTTGGGTTGAGATGACTCATTGGAGATGACTGTTATGCACAATATAAAAGCATAGAAGCAYTGAAGAACTGCATAGCCTGGACTCACTTGATCAGGATAGTGATAAAACCTAATGCAGCTTTTGCTTTTTGGTAGTGTGTCTGGTGAATTCAGAGTTTGGTCCTGTACCCTTGTTGGATGTTATCATGAGCAAACTTGGGGCAGCCAAAGGGTAAAAAAAGAAATCTCTAATTGTCAGACAAAAGCAAGTCTGTGTTCCTGCTGAGCCAACTTAGGTTCAATTACTTTTAGCTTGTTGTAGATTCAAGATGGGAACTACTGAAAAATCACTTGGCATTTTGAGGGTAGTGCTAACATTTCTTACTGAGTGGGCGGGAGGGGTGGAAAAAGAGAGAAAGAAGGACAGGAAAGACTGACTGTATTTTGCACCTGAAAAAGAAACACTGTTGACTAATGGTTTAGTTAGGATCTGCTGGGGCAGGGAAGGGTGTGTTTAAAAAAAAAAAAGCCCTGAGAGCCTCCATGTTCTCTATTTGTTTTTCAGAGGGATTTTGGTGTATGTAAGATAGATCCCTTTCAGAGGATATGAACCTCCAAGGTCTGTTTCAAAAGTACATGGAGGTGATGGAGATTTAAGAGCCCAAACCAGGGGAGGGGTAACCCAACTAACACTGCTTGCTCCCATCTTGTAGATTGAGTATTACTCAGGAGTGAGAGAGTAGAGTAGGCAAATCTTAGAGGAGGGTGTAGGAAGTCCTCCTCTGAGGAAAGGGAGTGGAGAAATATGACAGAAAGAAGCATTGGGATTCTTTTGTATTGACAGTACATCAACTACAATGACAAAAGCATTGGTCACTAACCATCTTGYCATGCAGTCCACTCCTGGTGACCAGTGTGTTTGTGGTCCTTGTCAGTGACAGCCAGATGCCACAGAAGGCTGGCTCCCCTTTGGCTAGAAACACCCATTTGACTTCAGCCATGAATGTGGTGAGGGCTTGAAAAGAAAGTTACTGACAAAGAAATGGAATCCAAGGYTGGGACCAGATGCCCTGGGTGACAGGAGTCCATAACTATAATGTGAGGGTCCATGAATGCCCATGTGTTGTTGGGCAGCCTTGATGGTCAGTGACGCTAGAGACTCCCTGAGCTAAGATCAGGATGGGAAGGTGAACACAGTCAGCAGCTCCCACAAAGGAAGAGAGCCTAGAGGACTAACAAATTCTGGACATCACCTTACTATGGCAATCTTGCCCACCCCAAACTGTATAATAGTTGACTGGCAGGACTGGCATGGTGAGTTGCCCCAGGCAATGGCTCTAGGGCATCAGATCTTCTGATCCCAGAGATAAGCTCCCCAAAATTGACATGGAACATCAGAGTCTAGTCACAGCTGATGACCTTGATTGTGGCCACTCATACTGAGAATCTGGATGTTTGCCAGGCAYGCCAAGGATGATGAGGCTGCACATGTCCCTGAGGCCCTGGTCACACTCAGACAAGGCATGGTGGCCACTCAGGAAATCCTGCCATCTTCATCCTTTTGAAAAAAAACAGCTCAGGACAACAGACATCAGGTATCTTCCTGCCTTCTGGATTAATCTCCCACCCTTGGCACACAGCCCCCTTGGAGATCACACATGAACACACACATGTGTTCTGTCACACATGAACAGGGTGAATGGATAAGCCAGCTTTGTGGCGCCCCTCAAGTGCAGCACCAGGAAAAACAGAAATAGAGACTTATATGGCATTAAGCCTTAAAAGGGAGATGATGTGAATACAAACTGATGYTGGCACTGGCAGAGTGACAGAAGACAGAGGAAAAGACTGCAGTATTTTCTAGAAGGGGTGATGTGTGAGACAGGGTTTGATGGGGTCAGTYGGCTCATGGAAGCGCCAGATTATGTGTGCAGTCAAATTGTTTAGCCCTGAAGGCTGGGTTATGGATACTCTGAAATAAATACCTTGAATTTGGTTGTAATAAGGACRTGAGACGCCTCAGGACCAAGTGCTTTGATCAGCAGATCCACACTTATTACGCTGCATTAATTGCTAAGATAGGCTGAGCCAGATGTCACTCCAGGTTTCTCTTCGTCAAAAGCAGCAGCAGCAGCAGCATGAAGTTTCCAATGCATCACAGCACTTATTCCCTGCAGAACAGCTTTTATATTTTATGTTTTCCCTGCTCCCCTGCTCTCTTTTCCAGTTGATTGAAGAGCTCTGTCTAAGTCAGCCTGAAAAGAACTTGCTTGTTTTTTGCAAAATTGAAGCCCATGCACTCCCCAATTCCATGAAATCTGAGCTGCAAGCAAAACAAAATGAAAAATGTTATATGTTTATAGATTTCAAATTAGTGAAAAACTTTGCTCACAGATAAGAACAGGCTATCAGTGTTTATTGTTGGAGAYGACCCAATTTTGGACCAGAGTTTCCTTCAGCTAAGTGTCATCAAAGTAGATTAAAAAAAGCTACTTTGGAAGAATTTACAGTTGACATGGTCTGCAGCCAGGCTGGAGGAAAATWATCAGAGCAGATTTATAAAAAAATGCATGGGTTTGTGTTAATGAAGCCAGAATTTGTTTTTGAGTTGTGTAATAATCTTCAGCATTATAAAACTGAAGGAAACATTCTGCACTAGCAAAATGTTGAGCACTTTATTGTGTACATTACAAAGTAGTTTAGTCAAAAGCATATGGAGACATTTAAAATGCCATTTGGCTAACGCTGACTTACCTACACTGTGTATAAATTTAGTGTTTTTATAATTTTAGAGTGAGACACATCCACAAGTGTGTGCTTGCAATAAGGTTGACTGTGAGATACGGGGCTATTTTTATTATGGCCTTTGACTTGCAACATTTATTGGGCTATGTAGTTAAATTTGAATTTTAAATATGAAAGTCTGATTTAATGGGAATTTTGTGTAATTTATAAAGCTCTGTGGAGTTGTAGGCCTCAAAGAGATCCAAATTATTTCAGAATAGAAATAATGGTAGCATTTTCTATCTTTCTTCACAAAAAGCAAGAGGAATTGTTTAATTAGGTATTAGATGCGTTTGTTTATATATACTGTAGGGCTAAGGAAGGGAATTTGCAGGGGGGGAAGTGAATCTCTGTGATGGTTTCTGAGTCTAAAACCCTGACTCCTGTTGTTTTGCCTGCACATAGGCAATGAATTTTTAACAAGTATGTATTTTAGGTATGGTAACCTGGTAAGATTTCTGACACAGAAACAAGTCTGCTATGAAAGGGCCTTGGGATTTTTAAAGGGCAGTTTTGCAGTCACAAAAAGGCAATATGATCTTTGCTCTATATCAGCCTCAGCAGTGTTAGGGATTTAATTTGTGCTACTGATAGATTGGACTAATCTGACCAGCGATGCTCCGACCACAGAATCACAAGCAGGCTGTATCCATGTGACTGAAGCTGGGCACTTGGAAGTAAGATGTGAGTGGACATTCAAGGTCTTGAAATAGAAGTAGATAAGAATGTATAATATATTAAAGTCTTACCTTACATTGCTCAAGCACATGTTTTGAATGCATAGGAGTGTGAAAGCTGCAGAATGCTCCTTCTTTCTAACTCTTGTTAACTAAAGTTGTTAACAGCTCTCACAGCTATCAAAGCTACGTCCCAGGGCTCACAATTTTAGGCTTTTCAATAGCAGACTGATGTACATAAAAGCTGTGGGTTGTTTTGGATTTTTTAATGTGTTTGGTTTCCAAGCTTCAGATGAGGTTTTACAATCAGGGTAATGATTGAAAAGTCCTTTAGAGCAAACCAGTAAGAAAAACAGGATGTGAGTGTTTATTCCATATCCTCAGGGCTTCAGAACTCTGCTTCCTCTTAAAACAGGGCAATGAATCCTTTCCAGAAAGTAGGTTTGTATGTCTCCTCCTTCCAAAAATTGTGCAAGGCTTACTTTCCTGCTCATAAAATAGTTAAGGTTTTTACTCACTATTTATGACTACCTTAAAGGAAACCCTCATGATGACCTCACAGGAACCTTCTTAGGCTTTTTTTTTTCTCCCAGGCTCAGTTAATTTGAGGCCATGAGATGGCACAAGCTGAGCAGAAGATTCCTCTTCCTGTGCTGTAGTCATCTCCATGGGTAAGCAGCTGCTGTGCTGCAGAAAATGGGAAAAGCATGTTTGCGACCTCTGTAGCGGAAGGCTTGAACCATCTTGTGCCTTTATGCTGAGGATGGCTCCTTTTGCTGGGCTTGTCCTTAGAAAATAGAAACTGTGATGAGATTAACTAACTCTTTATTATGGTACATTATGGTACATTGAATGGATCCAAGCTGGTAGGTAAGGCATGGGGCTGAGCCCACAATTTAGGGAGAGACAGGAAGGCAAACTGGCTTCCTTGGCTTCCTGAATTGTGGTGGGAAGGGTGGGCATTGCCTGGGCTCACAGGCTCTTTGTATTTCTTCTGTCCCAGGAGTAGGCATCTTCCCAGATTGGGTTTCATGTGGTTTTGCTACAGAGTTTAGCTTGGGGTGGCAAGATGGGTGAGTGGCGCATAGGAGCTCACCAAAATCTAGCCCATTCCCTCCATCAGGATCTGAGCTCGGTGTACACAGACTAATCTATTGTAACTGTGACAATCAGCCATCCCATAGATTTCTAATTGCTACTTTTTAAATGTAGTTTTACAGGGAGAAGTCCAAAATACCATTTACTGCCATGGTACTGGGCACCACTGAAAAGAGTCTGCCACCATCTTCCTGACAACCTCCTCTGAGATATTTGTATATAGTGATGAGATCCCCTCTCAGTACTTTCTTCTCCAGGTCAAACAGGCACAGCTCCCGTGGTCTCTCTTCACAAGAGATACTGCAGACCATATATGGGAGGCATAGTTAGGGAGCCTTGCTTTCTAATTCAGTGTCCAAATTCAGCTTTAACTAAGAATCCTATTAAAGTCAGAATATTTCATTACTTTTATATAAATCCCAATACCTCTATTTGGAACCTTGAAACATTTTTCTGTATAGTCAGCCAAATGAATTTCCCAGGACTGTAGAAAGCTGTGGGGAAGATTCAGTGCTTGTTTCTTCTGGGAAGGAGGCAGAATAGATAATTACTGGAAAGCAACAAGAGAGAAGAGCCATCCTGGCCTGACTTAATCGAGCCATTCATTTTCAAGTGGTGGAAAAATTGCAGAGAAATAGAACCAGGATTCTACATGCAGCATTATTTGTAACCTGTTCTCATATATCATTAGAGTATTTTCAATCTCACTGCCTGGAGGCATTTTAACAGCAGCTTGCCTACCACCCACAAAATCCATTAGTTTAAACAACAAAAATAAGCCATTTGTCCACACAGTAAAGGCTCTAAAATTGCTTTGGTAAGTGCAGATAAAATGAGGATGGAGACTTTGGAGCTGTGCAAAGATCACAACAGACCTAGAGGAAAATACAGCTGCTGTGAGCAGTTCTCTGCAAGGGCAACATCAAACCTTGATTTGCTCTTCCTAGATCATCACCCTGTAGCCAGAGAAACACAGCATCACCAAGGTTGGAAGATCATCTAGTCCAGCTGTCAACCCAGCACCACCATAATCACCTCTAAACCATATCCCCAAATGTTGATTCTCCGTCTTGATTTGGAGGCAGGTCCTGAATGTAGAGCATGGCACATTTTTTAGGGTGGCTCCACTAGTATGTGCCTGAAAATGTCTGAAGCTTCATATTGCACTTAGTACTCATTAACCTGAGTTAGTCAGTGCAAACCAGCCAAGGAAGGACTGCCAGCATCCCCCAAGTGCTGAGGAGGCTGGGGCTGGCCCTCCTCCCTGCCTGGCACCACTCTCCCTTGCCAGGGACCACCTTCACCAGCACTGCTGATGAACCTGTAGTGCAAACACTCTCTAACCACATTCTGCTGAAATGTCGCAGGCTAGAAAACTTTTCCCATTTAATGTATCAACAGCCAGGAATATATTTTATTTATTCTCCCACCTCTCCAAGAGTAATTTATTCAGGGCTGGGGAAAAGAATTTTGTTTCCAGCCAATAGCTGCATGCAGTGGCCCTGCCTGGTTTATTGCTGAAGAGAGTGATACCACATCAATCTCACATTTAGAAGTGAAGCACTCAGCTACTGTCCTCTATCTGCTTTTCTACTTTATGAGCCTGTCAAATTGTTTTTATTCATACCTAATATAATCTTCCCACAATAAGGAGCTTGCATGTTAGAGATGGGCAGGATGCTGACACTATTACCTGGGAACTGTGATGAATTGTTCATCAGCTTCCAGAGTTGCTGCAGTTGTTGAGTGTTTCTCTTGAAATTTCAGGAACTTTGTTTACACCTTTTGCTTTCCATGCATGTCACAGTGTGCATTTATTGCCTTTCTTTCAGGAGAGTGTGTGAAGGGAACCATAAAACCTGATCGACTTAATCAGTGCATAAAACAGTGATTTATTAACAGCTCATCCACAAGTAAAAGCGCAGCACCAGCATTTCACTGGACACACACTGGGAGGCTTGAATGTCAGGGAATTAGTGTTCAAAGCAATTGAATTTTTCTATAACTGGGATTGCATGGGATTATGGTATAAGTGGGATTTGCTCTGAGAGCTGGTGGCTCTCTGTATTTTATGGATTACTCCAGCTTTCTCTAAAAGGAATTTTGATAATTCTTCTTCAATAAGACTGGGGTAAATTGAATTACATCCTGCCTTTCCCCTGAAGTGGGATCTGCTATGATACTGGAATGTGCACAGAAGACAGTCTTATGTATTCCTTTCAATGGTATTGTGACCTATATAACACCACCTAAAAAACCAGATACAAATCTAAACCTTTTTTGAGAGAGATCTATCTGATTTTTATTCATGCCTCAATATATGTTACATGCTGAGAGCTGGGTCCCCAGGAGGCTTCGCCTGGCAGCTAATCAGGGCACAGAAAGCTTCCCCTGCCCGCAGCCGTGTGTCCGGCAGTGCCCGCAGCCCCACCCTGCCCGCAGCCGGTGTTTGCCGACAGCACGGCCAGGCTGCTCACCGCCGCCACCCCACGAGTGTGCCCGTGGCCACGGCAGCCCGTTTTCCGCTGTCGGGAGGGACACGCAGCCGCTGCTGTTTGGAAATCGCGCCCAGCCCACCCCGGGAGCAGCGCAGGCTCCTCGCAGTTCGCAGCACACACTCCCTGTCTGCCGAGCTCTCGCAGGCGAGGTGCCCGGTATTCTGTCTCTCAGTTTCCCTTTTTCCTTCTTTGTTCCTTTTTCTGTTCCCCTTTGGTAGGAACACTTACCCTTCTTTATCAATAAACAGTTCTCATATATAATATTGCCGCGTTCGCACTTTATTTTTTGTCCGAGAAATCTATTAAAAGAATCCTTCCCGACTCCCCCTTTTCACAGCAGGATGGGACATTTGTAAAAGAAAAAAAATATTTTTTGAGCAGTTTGGGGCCTGAAAGCCTCTGCTCACGATCACATATTATTCTGGTCCAACCAGTTAAAACTGGAGATGGTAAATCCTCTGGGGATATTTTGTAAATACTAAGTAACACAGTGATACTCCAGGGCCTGCAAATAACACCAACTGCTTCCAGGGCTCTAATTCCTTGAGCTGAATTCCCTTGATACCGTAGGGATGGAAAAGCAAATGGAATAAACACTTGTTTGGAAACAGGCAATGAGAAGCTGTGCAGCTTTTCCCACTACTGGTTCAGAGTAGGTGCCACCTCATCATCCTGAATCTCCACAGCTGGCTTCTGAAACTCCCTGCCCTATTGTCCCCTCACTGAAGATTCCTCCTGGCTGTGTTTCAGGCTAGCAGGTAAAATGCCTGAACAGGTGAGGTTTTGGGGAAGATCATTAGGACGAGTGAGCAACAGGACTGGAAACTTGTTTTCTCCGAGTTGAGGTCAAGAGTGACTCAAGACACTTGCCTGAGCTGTGCAGCCCCACTGCAGCCATGCCCCACGCCTGCTGCAAAGTTGCCAGCAAGGCTGAACAAGAAGTTGCCATGGCTTGCACACAAACCAAGTTACAAGAGGCTTTTCCTGGACAGATCATGATGTCTTTACTCCACTCCTAGTTCTTCCCTCGTTCCTGCTTTATCTAACCCATTTGCTGTAGAGAAACTAGTTCACTTTCTTTTTCACAAACACACCACTCCAGTTTTATTCCATAACCTACTCAGGCAGCTCCATCAACCCATCTCCAAGTTCAAACTGAGAAGTCCTTATTTTGGGCTAGGTACAAAGGCTGTCTTGAAGATCTCCACATCCACTCACTCACTGTGGTCTCATCTCCCTCAGCAGGTGAACCCGGTGGTGTTACTGTGCTCTCCCTGTGCCACAGGAGTGCTCCCCAAGGGCCAGCAGCAGAAGGAAGCTCTCAGACAGCGGAGAGACGGTGCTGGTCTGGGGGTTATGTATCCCAGCTCACCAATGGCTTTGCCCTCATCCTGCAGTTTCTGGGAAAGAAATTCCTGGTGCTGCTATCCCACCCTTCCTTGGCACTTGCTATGAGGCAGCAGAACCAGGCTGGATGCAGCCTGGGAGGGGCTGCTCCTCACCCTCACCAATACACCATATTTCAGGACATGAATCTTGCCAAAAAGCCAGCAGAGGTGTGGGGAGGAATGAGCTTGCTCCAAGGGGACGGACACGAAAGTGGGAGGCTGGTTAGTCATCCACATCATGCTCCTTTGTGTGAGTGAGGGTGGCTGACTGGCACAGAAACACACCACTACAAGAGGGCTCCTCCAGGAATGTATTTATTTACATTAAAACACTATTATACAAACTGAAAGTAAAAGAAAAGGAAAAAGAAAAAAAAAAAAAAAGAAGAGACAACATCTTAGAGGGGAAGCTGTGCCAAAGTTGGCACTCTCCACTTCCCGCCCTATCTCACTGCTGCTTTCCTTCTGCTCTGGTCCAACTGTCAGTGCCATGATCTCTGTAGGATCCCAACCCTCTCTCGGTGTGAACATTACATATTCTGTTTAAATGACTTTCAGAACTCTTTGTTTTCTGCCTGCAAAGAAAACTCTTGCCCACACGTTCTTTTCTTAATTTATTTATGTAACACAGTGTAGAAAGCTATCAATTCATAAGCAATGGCTCTGTACAATCATCCTGCAGAGGACCCCTGTTAATTTTCGGCCAGCAGGCACTTCTCACCCCAGAAGTGCTCACAATTAACAGGGACTCTTTTTAATAATTTTTTTTTAAGATCAAAAAGATACATGGAAAGGAAAATAAAGTTTAACTTTCAATGCCTAAAGTGTGCACATAAAACAGGCACAAAGAAACGAATGTGTATTCCCATGATTTCTACATCACTAATACAGCAGGAGCAACAACCTGTACAATAAAATGCAGCTGCAAAGGAAAAGAACTTCAATAACTCATCTGAAATACTTTTTAAAAAATGTTGGTTTACTTTAAAATGCATAGTGATCAGAAAAAAACGCTCAGCAAAGAGAAGCAGCAAAACCCCACAGACACAGAAAGCATCCCCCATCAATTCTTAAAGCATATTTCAATTAGGACTTAATTTCTGTCACAAATCACAAGAATAATATACAACTGGCTAAGGAGCTACATGATAAATAATTGGGAGAGAGAATCTAACCATGCACTAGTTAAATACAGCTAACCTCTTTACAGTACACAAAAAACATTCATTAATAATGTAGTGTAAAGACTGAAATGTAAAGAGAAAGAGAGAGAAAATACATTACYGATTTTATTAATTCAAGTTCAGGCATCTACTTGTGTTACAGCACAGCTGTCAAAAGGCGAGAATGAGTAAATAATAAAACAGAGTGTTTTTCTTTCTTTCCACATTACTCTATAACTGAACACCAATGGGCAGTGAAGCAATCATTCTGCTGTCCAATTCATGAGGCTGCTATGGTGTCCTAGTTCTGCATCTGTTCAAAGAACTTGTAGGTGGGRTTTTCGTAGCCATTTTGCTGCATCTTGGAAAGATGGCGCTCCTCTGGTGTCACTGCAGCATCCACCTGTAAGGAGAGGGGACAACCAGGGTCACATTCCTGCTTAATTCACAGCACACCACACATTTCCCTACTTTACGGCCATATAACGTACTTTGTACCCTGTGCATTTGGGCAGAAAGCATCCTCTAGCTCACYCTTTGGACAAAAGATGATAATGCACCAAGAACAACTGTGCAATTCATTTTATTGCTGCAGGACTTCAAAAGCAGCTGACCAAAGCCAGCAGTACCAGCTTTGGAATTTGTTTCCTGGCTTGGAAAGCAACTCCCCATACAAAAAACTGGGATGGAGTTTGCCTCTCCCTGCAAGTCCCTCATTATTAGATGTTTTTCCCCCTAGCATATATACCAATATCTATACTTATATCAGCCCCCYGCTCCCAAATCCCAAGCCATTCCTGTACAGTCGTGTGCTCAGCAGCCAGGTACAGCTGTGTGCTTGCATTTGTAGAAGGGTCCMTGGCTGCTGCTCTGTGTCCCCTACACAGGCAGCAGGGGTGGGGAGGGATGGGGAGAGGCCCACATCTCACAGCACTCACCTCTGGCACTACCCCAGGGGCTGGGCTGCATTCTGCTGCTTTATCTGTCCTTTCTGGGGGCTGCCAACTCCTCACTCCCCAAACATACACCATCCAGATCTGTATGCAGTGAATCTCYCACTGGTAATCCCTCTGTGCTATTGCTGTTGAGTAGAGCACTTGCTATGCCAGCAGTTTAACAGCAGTAGGGCCTAACAAACCCATTCCATACAGATTTTGTACAAATGTGCCAAAGGCCTAATCTCCACCCTGAGGACCCATGAATTTAACAGCATTAACAGAATTCTGCTGTTGCTGAACTTGTTGCGAACATGGCTGTCAGGGCAAGAGTAAAGCAGGAACACTGCAAATGTTCCTGCAGCCTTTCCAGCACTTACAGAAAATAAGCATAAAAGCAGGTGCAGAGGAACAGCCACCCTCCCCTTCACTCTTSAAGGGGCTGCTACAGCACCAAGTCAGCCCTGGATCTTGGCCACTGTATCACAACCAACTCAGAGCATCCAGTGTTTCTTCAAATCCTGAAGAGTCTCACAATTCACAACTAATCCCACGAACAGATTCTCTTCCAGCCCAAAATTAAACTCAGTATGAAGCTCTGGGGTTGACAGACCAGGGTTCCATGTGTATTAATACCTGCCCAAGAACGTTTTCCTTTCTAGGAGGCTCACCCAGTAGGCTGGGATGCAAAGGAGGGGGATGCCAAAACATGTGCTGGACTCTGTCTTTAAGCTCCAAGCAACACTGTACTGAACTCTGTTACCCATTTAGTTTAAGCCTCTCACTCAGTTTTCTTATTCGTGACTAGAAAATGTGGCAAGTACACAGCATAACCTGCTTGTGAGAAGGAAATGGAATGAGACACCACCATAAATTAAAAAGGAATCAAGGAAACTGCAAGGCAGAAGAGAGCAAAAAATTAATGAGACACTTGGAAGAAAATCAAGGAGAAGGAGATTAGGCCAAAAAAAAGAAGGTCAGAAAAAACCCTGAATTTTTAATGCCTTTGCACAGTGTTCCATATTAAAAAAATCTCATTTTGATAAAAACAATTTCTAGTGAAAGTCCAACAAACTCTGAAATACGGTATTTATAGATGAAAGGGATTTACTGAAGCTCCAACTTGCAGTYTTAGTCAATTTATTTTTTTCATTTCCCCTTCAGCCTTTAAAATATTTAATGCTGGTAYTTCCTCTCCTTCCTGTAGGTCTCTGCTGCAGGATAATTAATCAAACCATCAACCTACATGCTCTATCAGTCATCCTGAATGTCTTCTCTTCTACTCTCTTTTACCTATTTTGATGCTGCCAAACYCTTCACATTCCCTACAACCTCTGCTCCAGGTACCACTCTGCCAAATGACATGCTTTGAATCCAATTATCTCCTTGTCAGTAAATCCCCAAAGTCCCTTACCATTTYAAGAAGCTTTTTACACCCATTATGGAGGTGGCAGAACTGAGGACAGTATGTAAGAAGTTTGGGCACTCTGGTTCGACACTTTTCTATGACGTGATGTCTCTTGAGAAAACACCTCAGTTAGATTTCTACTTTCTCACCTCTTTGTGAGGCTGTTTGTCCACCTATCCCTTCACCAATTTCAGCGACATCTCTGCTCCTGCAGCGAGCCCTCCTGTTGTCACTGCTGGAGGTGCTGCCTCCAGCAGAAAGCAAATGAGCTTTGAACAGGATATCCTCAAAGAGGAGAAGCTGAGACAGTCAGCGGCTGCCCAGCACACAGCAGATGTGAGAATCTCTCTTTTGCCGCCTGCTTTGGTGGAGAAAATAACCTCCTGCAGACAGCTGGGGTGGGTGCACCCACCAAAAAAACCTTCAAAACATTTGTTGGAGCCCCTGTGTGCACATGTAATAACTAACTTTCGATCTCTCAATCATTTACTTACTTAACTATTAAAGTTCTTTTCCTGGAGGAAAGAGGCTGAACAACTTTGGAACATTTTTATTCTCTGCATAGGGGGAAAATGACACTTCTAAATAGGACAAGTATATCCATAGTCAGAGCTATAAAAAAGGCTAACAGGATTTTTAATCATTATTTTGTTTAAAAAATCATAGTCAAATGATACAGTACAACAGAGGTGAATTTTTGGAAGACAAGAACACATGTGGAATAAGGCCTGTTCTGTAATCTTGCATTATCACAGAGTTAAATTCACACAGTAACTTCTGACACACAACAAAGATGTGGCAAATTTGTTAAAAATACACTCAGCCAAGCTAAAGCTGAGGTACAGTTATTTTTGCATCAAGTGATTTTGCTCTTCCATGCTGTTTGTGCACAATATACAAGAGGTGTGCTATGGCTAATAAATTCTCTTTAGAAACGAACAGCTTAGTTTTGAAGACATTTTGGTATTAAACATCAATTGTATATGGATCTTTTGGGTTTTTATTTTAATCTGCAATATAAATTCTACAAAATTTTTACCAACTTAGGGCAAAACCAAATGTTATCCGTTTCTTGCAGGCAAGAAGCTCAGACAGTGAGGCTGAGCAGCCTGCCAAGACTAGAGAGCAAGTCTGGGAGAAGRAGGAGGAATCCTGGCTGCCAATGCCAGCAAATCCACCAGGCAACACCATCTATAGTGTAATACTATAAATATATTAATATTCTTGGTACATTTGCATGCTAAAGCTTTATGGTTTTATCTGTAAAATCTTTTATTCCCTAAGTCATGCTGTCATTCCAACATGAATTACTTATTCAGCCTTTGCATGTTTTTTCTAGGCCAACATTTCCAAGTTCACTGTCACCAAAGAAAGCTGGCAGAAGTCCATGTTGTTTTATCAGGCGAAGCCATCTGGAATTTTAAGGTCATGCTGCAATAATGCTATGTATCCATTCAATGTCTAATTTGGGGCTTTGGCCTAGCAAGGCTCCTGGCTTTTCCATTCTCGCTAAATTCACCCAARGGAGAGTCTCTGGTGGCACAACTGTTGGCAGCAGATAGCAGCTTAGTGTAATTGGGTAATTTTCTACAAAAATGGCTGAAAGATAYCACATCAAAAGCTGAAGCTGAGATTCCTGCTAGCTATTTTCTGCCTCTTGGTCCAAATTTCTGCACAGCTCTGTGCAAATCACCACACACTCTTGGTGYTCTTCTGACCATATCTCTTTGAAAGGTTTAAAACCACATGGACAACCACAGTGTGGACACAAGGATGCACAAGGACAGGCTTAAGACAAAGGTTTACACAAACAATTCTTAAGACCCTTCATTATCCCAGACAGTGGAATAAATGCATCACAAAGCAGGTGTGCCTCCAGCAAGACCAAAGCAAGGCTCATCTGACTCGAAATGAAACCAACATAAACTATGGACTTGAACAAGACTTCCATCTTAATAAAAAATGTAAAATACCAATTCTGAAAGGCAAMAATATACAAGAACTAATGTAAGAACTATCTGCAAACCAGACACTCACACAGCAAACTAAATAATAAGAGGTACATGAACCCCCTTCCAGTTCTCATAATGAAGTTTTTCTACTTCCAGAGATCTTACCTTAAAGCCATGAAATAGGTTAAGTTTTTTAAATCACTATAAATTGACCACGAATTTCCTTGGCAGACTGAGAAGAGGCAAGGATATTCATCTTGAAAATCCTATATAGGAGTCCTATATACTATTTGTTTCTCAAAACTATGAGTTTCAGATTCGCCATAAATCAAAAGCTGTTGATGGCAACAAAGGATCTTGTTTASAGAACAGAGTAATAAAATACCTGTCTAGGGAAAATCCTTGCAGATCACAGCACAAGCTACGGAAGGCCAATTTCAAATGTTAAAGCTAAATAAAGAAATTGGTGTGTGGATTCCCAACAGTAAAATCAGGTTTTTCCTCTTGCGCTGAATCTACTTATTGGCTACTGTCAAATTTCTTATAAAATAAACTTTCACATTATCAAGTGTGGTCTAGGATAGCTACAGAAGGAAGTTTTCTGGTTCTACACCCACTTCAACATTGTGTTTGCATTAACTAAATAAAGCAATTTGATTCCATTGCTGCTGGATGTAACCACGCCAGCACAGCCAAACCCAGAGTTTCTTCCTTTGTAAATCAATATTCATAGAGCAGTGTGTTTTTCACAGGTGACACCAGTTGTGTTTGCAAGTCTTTTCTTACCTCCACAACCCCATGATGAATAGATGTGTACTGCTTCTTCTTCAGCATCACCAAAGTAATGACAATCACTGTTGCTATGACAACACCTCCCACCATTAGTCCAATGATGGCACCTTTATTTGAACCCACATCTTCAGCAAAGAACACCTATGAAAGAAAAATAAAGGAAGATGGTTAATAAAAAGCTCACTGAACATTTGACTAACTGGCCTCACTGCCACAGCAGTACAAAGGCATCAGTAATTAAAAGGCACTGCTTGTCTTGCTAAATACTCAAACATCAGATTGCTGTGCCACAARGCTCTCAAAGCTGGAGAAGAGCAATTTGGGAAATATATATGGCCCGTGGTGTAGCAGTGCTGTGCTGAAAAAGGACTCAGCTCYACGATGAGCTTCACACAGGTCTCAGACAGTAGCTGCCTTTTTTCCTTGGGTAAGCCAAGTTAAGGTAATTGCACAGTGAGGGATAGGTTTGAATGGAGTAACCCAGGAGAACACACATTTCTTTTTTACAGAATGCTAATCATGAGTGTGGTCAAAAATTTACATCTCTGTGGCTTGTTTGGACTTCAATGCATTTCTTCAATAAAAGAGTAGTGAAGGACCTGTGGGACAACAGTGAAAYGTGCACACAGCTGGGAGGAAGATTYTCACACCAAAGCAGATTAGCCAACAAAAGCTAACTATCACTGATTTAAGTGATCACCAAGAGTGTTTCAAGATTTTGTAGGGCAAAAAGAATAAGCTGTACCTGCAAGTTGTACTATGTTAGACCTAGGTAACAGTTGTGTGAAAACCAGAGAAAGTCCACTTGAATAAAACACAAGTGGATGAGGCAGAACAGAGGACAGCAAGAGGTTTTATTACGCATTTAATAAGACTGGYTTTTATCAGCAGAAGCAGGTATGAAAAATGGGTGATTGTTTCCATTGCCCTGTTCTGTATTCAAAGAATACATTGGATTATTTTATATCTAAGCATATATTACAATCCTTTTGTCTGCTTGTCAATAGCAGGCTTTTATTGTTTTTAACCAAAATAGGCAAAAAGGATTAGAGAATAAATTACATTCATGGAATGGTATGACTACCTCATGCTGAAAGACTAAATACTTTGACAAGTATTTAACAAAAATGCAGAGGAAAGCAAGAAACCAGCTGAGAATTATAATGAGTTGTATAACATTTGCACTCTTTAAGAAACACACGCTTCATCAGGTATTGGAGCATGCAGTATAAATATTTATATTGTTTCTGGTCACAAGCAAGAAATGTGTTTAAACAAAGTAAAAAATTCACACACARTGGATGGTGTTGGCATGAGCTAATGCAGAGTAATAATTTCTTCCATCAATTTTAGCTGTCTCGGACTGAAATCCTGTTACTATGCTATTTCAGAGCACTGCAAAATGCCCCAGCTAATATAMATGTGCAAGAGAGAAAGGCCTTAAGCACTCCGAGCCTGAAAATCAGTTTAATGTACAGTTTAAATGCCAACTTCCATGAAGGAGAAAATAACTGCAATTTCAGCCCAATTCAGAAGTCTGCATGTAAAATCCAGTGTGCAGCTGAATTCAAAGCAGCATCCTTAGGAGACTGTTTTGGGAAATTCTATCATGGCACAGAAGGGAAGCACAGATGGAAGTGTTTTCTGCTCCCTGATTTCGAATTAATGSTCAATGGAGGGGGGCACTGGACAGGACATGGTGTATGACAGGGAAGCAAGGCCCTTTAAGCATCAGTCCARTACTTGCTCACCAATACCAGAATCACTGCTCAGTCTCAACTGAAAAGATAACATAGAAGACAGCTCACTAATTTTTAAACAGTAGTTGTACCTATCAGTGAGACGGCAAAAAAATGCTGTAAAAAGCTGGAAAGGTCCCATTTCAAACATGATTATCATGTGTAGGGACTGCAATGCCCTCCTCATCAGCCAYCATGCTATAGGGATTTCCCAGCACCAAATTCCTTGGGATGGTATCAAACCACTTAAGACACTAAAGGGTGCTTCTGAGAAGTGCCTCTGACAGCCAGTAACTRCTGTGTCTAGCACACATTCCTGCAAGTTCCTTCCCTTCTGCACCCTGCACAGGCTTGCTCCATTGAGATGTTTAACCCATCTGAGCTAAGCATGTCAAAATTTACCATATTTGTGCTAAWGCATTTCAGATTAATTTATCAAATTGGGAATTCTCAGTTCTCGGCATCAAAGAGATGGCAGAATAGCTTTTCACAGAGTGATTGCCTAGTTCACATGCAAATTTGAGTCCCATGTTAATTTTGATTTTCAGCACTATTTAGCTTTAAGAAGATATTAAGGAAAAAAGCTTTCAAGTTTAATATCAGGATATTGAAAGCCATGGAACTGAAACCTCATCACATAATATATTTTTAAAAAGAAGAAGCAGAACAGCTTTATAGTCAACACTGCTGTATGGGCTCTTCACTGCTCATTAAGGGACAAAAAAAAACCGTTTTAGAAGATGCTTTTCTTAACTACAGTGCTTTGGATTGTCATTTTTATGTTCACAAGAAGCACAGTTCAAATGGGAAACAATGTTTTACTCCTACCTACCCTTCCCCCATTAAAAATACTTTAATATATCTCAAGGAARAAAMCACATAGATACAGSCAAATAGAAAYTAAAATAAGGCCAGTGGAGAATCTCCTTTTATCCCAAGCAGMTATTCTTGTGAAAGGTTATGCTCCATCCATACACCACTACCATCTGTTTTGATAGGAAAAGACTCTATTCCTGAAACTGTCATTCTATTTCTTGCTGTACTGTGCTATGYATCTCAAACTCTTTTYTTCWTTTTTTAAACTTAGCATTTTCCTTCTTCTGCATCCTTCTCTTTAGGTATAAGACAGATGGACTGTGGGACAAGTATTCTCCATAAAAGCATATTCAGTGAAATGRCAGTGCAAGGACAGGAACTGTCGGAATTTCCTCTCATGTGAGGCTCAATGACTTTCCATCCTCTCTGCTGACATTGTTCCAGGTTTACTCTCATTGAAGAGAGAACCAGAAAGATCATCTGTTCACATGATAAATTTGTTCACATGATAATTTTTTTGTTGGCACTTTCAGCATCCACATCACTCAAACAAAACATGCCCACAAGTAACTTACCAGGTCAAGACTGAATCAGAAACTCAAAATGCATGTGTGGAAAGCACTGTTTGTTCACTCACCAGCTTTTGATGATGAACTTCATATCCTGAGTCATGCCGGAACTCCGCATCCATCTTCACCTCAGAGATCTCTTCTGTCTTAACATTGGTCAACCCGGAACCTGCATCACACCGCAAAAACAATTCACTGAAGTCAGGATTCAGGAAGATTCTGCTTAACCCCATTCCAGGAGAGCAGAAGGCAACAGTGCCATTCACACGGAGGAGGTGTGATGCAATGTGAAAGGGAACTCAGAGGAAAGTGAGGTWCATGTGGTGTTTCAGTCCCACTGAGGTGACACAGAATGAGTTAAATGATCCTCAATCCATGGCAGCTATATGGTACAAGCATCAAAGGCTTCCAGCACGAAACACTGCCTGAACTAAGSTGTGAGGGACCAACAGAGGCCTCCTGAATTGGCTCACAGACTGCAGACAGATCTGCTCTGACAGCCTCTTTAGCAATGTCAAGAAAATTTGTTGTTGAAGCCAAAATCTTTGTCCTCCCTAAGCTCAGGCTGCTGTGAGGAAAAAACAGAATACTCATGGTGTGAGCAGGAGAACTCCAGATATCTTTTTTTTCTTGCTGCCTTCAAATCAGTACCTTTTCCACAAACATGCAYAAGTTACCAAATGTTTGTGAAGTTTACAGAGTTCTTATTTGTTTTGAGATTTCGTACTGCTCAGAATTAATGGTTCTTTTTGTCTTCTCTCTGAGAGATAACTGTCTCTCTTGATTAGAAACATACAGAAAAGCAAGTGAGCACAACTTGCAACAATTATAACTGCAGTTTGCAGTCCTGCTCTCTTTTGGTTGCGATGGGGAGATGCTGCACTCATCTAACTGGAAAGAAGGCCAGGATTTGCTCYTGGAAAACAGCCTTAGGAGAATGACAGCAGTGGAGCAGTGCCTCCTGTATGTGTCTGTGAGTACTGAAGAGCTGGCTCTTGCTTGTAGACAATATATGGGCATTCATGGAACTGGTTATTTTTTTTTCTCAGTACCAATGTACCGACATTTTTATTTCTTGAAGGCACAAACACTACAGAAGAATGGCATTTACGAGATGTTATTTCTTCCCTCTACTGAAYATAATAAGAACAAACCGGTTCATTTTCCTTGTTGTATTTATTTCAGCATTTTCTCACCCCCATGCCTTTCTTCAAGGCTTAACTCTTAGAATCTTGGGCTGAACTTAAGCTTTGATGAAGAGGAAGAAACTCTTAAAAATTCTCAACACAACTGACTGCTCCTGTGCTCCACTGTCTTGTTCAACTCCCAAAATTAACTCCTTAAGACTTCCATGTGCAAGTGAGCTCCACAGTACAAAATAGCAATCAATCCAAGAATTACTGCCCTTTTATTGCCTTTGAATATGCAATTTCTTTTTCATCAAGTGCTGSTTTATTTTTGAATAATGAATCAGCAAGAACAGATCTTCCCAAGAACTTCTCTGGACTGTACAGACATCCCACTCTAAGGTTCTGATCTCCTTTTCATAGGAAACCATGCAAAGAAGAGAACAAGAATCATCTTCATGCTATAAAGCATTTATGGTTATTTTTTGAAGAGTATGACCACCCCACAGATTTTGTATTACTGTCTTTCTCGTTTTTTTGCTTTTTGGGTTTTCTTTAAGGAATTTAACACTTCAACCCCTGAAATTTCTTTACTAAGTCCCTGATTTTTGAAGCTACATCACAGTACTAACACAAATATATTACAACATTTGTATATGGGGGACCCATTTCTAAATGCAAGAACAGTAAAGTACTGAAGGAATTACAGTCTGAAAATAATGATATTCTGTCAATGAAATGCAGGAGGAAATGGAGCTGCAGGAAATAAAACACACATGGTCCCTTAAACAGGTTTAACTTTCTATCCTTGAAGCAGCTATGGCTAGTTTTCCAAATTAAGAGTACAATTTACTCTCTTTTGTGCATAATCTCAAAGTACCGCCTACACCTGCATCAATGGGAAGTGAGGAAAAGGATGTCAGAGACTGAAATCTTATGGTTTATGGCTTACACATTTTTATGAAAGACTTTCATGCATTATAGCAGAAGTGTATAACAAAACCTGCACTAGAGACCACTGCACCTTGAATGGGCTCCCTGACTGAGGCCCCCAGACTGTAAGCTGATTTAAGTAACACTATTCTCRGGTCTGGGCTTAGAGAAAATAATTCACAGGAAGATTAAGCCCAGCACCTTTGGGATGGAGTCTGTAGCCCCAGTCTTTTCTGCTGCCAGGTTTGTACAGACCCCTACACCAAAGGGAGGAGGAGGGTTTTGGGTGTGTGGCAAAAAAGCCTCTGGTCAGAGGCAGTCAATGCCCATCCTCTGCTGTGCAAACTGTGCCAGCTGTGGGGGCCTCCTGATCTCGGGAATGTCACATCTATGGGACACTCACATGGGGTGCACTTGAGGGGGTGTCATGGCGCATCAAAGGCCCCCCCAAAGGGGTCTCCAGACCCTGCAGCAGAGCACTGCACGTGATGGCACACGATACAACACAATTCTGCAAGGGACAGGGTCCAACTGGCCCCCCTCAGGGAGGTACCTGGGTCTTCCCACCTGCCCAAATGTATTTTAATCCATTGGATTCTATACTTTTTGATGGGGACCCCTCACCACCACCAAGATCAGATTCAGGAGAACAACAAGATGCCATTTGGACCCACAGAGGGGTGATATGCTTCTGCTTAATCTGTCTCTATCAATCTCCCTGTCCCCACACCCCTTTTCTATTTCTTTCTTTTTCTTTCTCTTCGCCTCTTCTACTATTAAATGAAAGTTATCAATTGATACCAATTTTTTATCAACATCTAACCTTGTTTTGGTTTTAATAACGTTTTGGGGAATATTTGGAACCTCTGGGTTTGTTCTGTTTTATTCACAGAGGGTTAGTTCTCCTTGTTCCTCTGAGATTAGAGTAGATCACAACAAATGACAACATGGATCTGCCTGCATGGAAGCTCAACCTGTCAACCTCTGCCACCTTTTTGGTTTTAGGATTAAAAGGGAAGGGAGGAAACTCCAGTAGTGGAGCATCAGTGCAGTAGCTGTGGGGAAAGGGCTTTCCCAGGACTTATTTCACTGCCCAGGAGCTGAAGAGGAGGCTGCTCCCTCTCCATGGCCACACTCACTGCCCCTCACAGACACCCTGGCAAAAGCACCACAGCAAAATTCCTCCAAGGCAAAGGCCTGAGGAAGAGCACAATTTGGCTRCTGCAGCTGGCAAATCCACTGAAGCTATAAATGTGGATTAAAACATATCCACACACATACAARATAAATCAGTGAAAAATCTACCTTTTTGTAAGTCCTGCTTCCCAAACCTCTTAGAGGTCACTGAAGAATTAGCAATCACATGGGAAACAGTGATTCTGCTTGGAGTGAATCTGGATTTCCAAAAAGCTTTTGAGAAGGTCCCTGATCAAAGCTCTAGCAAAAGCTAAGATGTCAAGGAGTAGAAAGGAAAATCATATGTGACTTTCCATAACTGACTAAGAGAAAGGAAGTGTAAACAAAATTCTGTTTTTCACAGTGGAGAAACRTTACCAGTGGGTTCCATATRGATCTGTGCTGMGCTGTTTGCAAAGTGATGAGAGTGAATAGTGACATGACAAAGTTTACTGACAAAAAATAAAAGAAAAAAAGAGGATAGTCAAAGTAAAAACAAAGAACTTCAGAAGTATCTCAGAAATTCCAAGAGCATAATAAAAGGGAAATTATATTCAATGTTGATATAATGCAAAGTGGTGCTTGTGGGGACATATTGCCCTAACTATACATATAGTTAGCTACAAAGACTCTCATTTAGCCCTGTTCCACCCAGGACAGAGACCCTGCAGTCACTGTGGATAACTCTGTGGGCACTTGCCTGACTGGCAGTCAAAAAGGCAAAGAGAAGGTAGGAACAATCATGAGAAAACAGAAAACATTAAACTTTGTTACACTGCTGTATAAATGAYGAATCTTCATTTTAAATCTGGCTTTTCGTTCTGGTCACCCCACCTCAGACAAAGGCAGAAGAACTACAAAAAATTAATGCAGTGAGATTATCACAGGTATGGAACAGTTTCTGTACATGAGGACTAAAAACAGGAGTCTTCAGACTGGAAGAGGCAAATGAGCTSAAACAACACAATGTGTAACTGTGAACGACAAGGGGAAAGTCTAAAGGAAATGGTCATTTATTATTTCTCCTAAGAAAGTACAGGCCATCAACAAGACCATGATACAGAAGATTGAAACGTAACACAAGAAAGTGTGCACATATATATATATATATACATATATAATTCAGTACAATGCAAAATTGGACTGTGGAACTCAATGGCACAGATCACAAGGATGTTCAAAATACAAATGAACAAATGTGAAGAAGAAAGGTTCATTCAGGGTTACTAAACACAATGGTGAAAATACAGTTTTCAGTCCTGATACCTATCAAATGTTAGCTGCCAAAAGCTCAGTGATGTACCAGGGTATAAAGCAGAGGTGAAATCTGTACATATCCTTTTGTACCACTGCTAGAGGTAAGAAAAAGGACACAAGCACTTCTGCTTCTGGGGTCTGACCACTTTTACTGAAAGGAAAGCTGCAACAGCTGAGACTGTGAGTCTTTGTTAGCTTCTRTTTAACAGTCAAATGCCAGAGGCAGGAGTTACAGCAGCATTTTGGGGGCAGAACAGGTCACGTCAATAAACAACAGAGGGTGATAAGTTCACCAGTAATCTTAGCTGTTAAAAAAATGCAGGCTCAGGCTTCCCTAGAGCAATTTTTTTTCTACCTGGCTCCCTTTCCTCCTTCCACTCCAATCAAAGAGTAGCATGGGAGCCATGCTTTCAGCAAATAGCAGGTTAAACCACCATTTCTTGCCTTGAGATCAGGCAGAAATTTTTTGGTTTTGGTCAAGTAACCAAGGTCCCACAAAAAAGCAATGGAATCTGAACACAAGGTAGGACCTGATATTAGGATGTTAATGATGTTAAGACTTACTGAAACTTGTTTTTTGCAACTTGCACCAGAAAAACGTCAGAAACAGAATTTTTTTTTAGCTATTGCATAACAACAGCAACTTTTTCCTTCTTTCTTATCTCCCTTACAAGGGAGGAAAAATACTTCAATTATGGTAAACTGCTGGTCTTCTGCAAATAACTGATTATATAGCAAGGAGAAGTATGACATTACACTGGAATCAATTAAATACCTGGTATGAGATAAAAACATCTGGAGTTATATATGTCTTTCCACAATTCAATTATAGAACTGACACTTTTTAAGAGATTCTTAATTACCAGTTCATTCACTTAACTGTCCTGGTGACTRCACATTTAGACTTGCATGCTAAAATCAAAGATATACTTTTGAAAGGTAGTAACTGAAGAAGGAAAAACTCAGSGTTTTTCTAAAACTTTGACCAGAGGTAGGATGCAAATAGTCAAGGGATTCCTAATACCTCTCTACCCTTTCATTGAATACAAGCATACAAAGAAAAGTTCTCTCTCTGACAAGAACTTTAATCCTTTAAACACTAAATAATTTTTTCACTATCAATTCTAAAATATAAAACCTAAACACATAAAGCAATATACTGGACGTAAAGTGAGGGCAACAGCCTCATTGGAAATTCATAAATGATGACAATTTTCTACAGCTTTTCTTCCAAATTACATACCCTCTTTAGGGAATTGCATTCATATTACCTCAATTTTAAAATGCTTCAATTCAGCTGGCAAATACACTAACACACAGCTCCTTAGAAAAACTGACAAAACTATTTTGTTATAAAAACCATACACTTTAAAGCTTCTAGTGAAATTCAACAAAGTGMGCTAACTATGATGGGTCTTTATTGATAATACTTTTAATTAGCAATATTAACTGCTTTTATGCATACATTTATATATACATGCATGTGTGCACACATGTATTTCCAAACATCAAAAAATGGAGAGTATRAAATCCTTATTTTTCCTTGCCCTAAAGGGGGAAAAAAAAATCATATGGAGTGAAAAACTACTCATATGAAATAAAAAACAAGTACTTGCTTTGGGGAACACTTTATATGCAAATTGATGAGCTTYGTGTTTGTGAAAATATATATTTACACTTTCAGAAGACTAAAAAAAAGGAGGATACAGTGAATTTTACCATGGATATACTCAGATGCACATTATCTACTATAYTGCTTGCAATTTCTTTATCTACTGGTTACATAAACAGCTAGAAAGGTTTTGTGATATTGTTTTGCACTATCTGAAATAGTATTAGTGTGCCTGAGGTTACATCTAAGTGAAAAATTAAATCTCTAAGTGCAGCAAATTGTTGAAACAACCAGAGCTGGGTGGCCTCCACACAGAGAAAAACCAAGTAGCAGTTTGAGTGACTRCAGTACTGATTGCATTCAGGAAAACATTCAGCTCCTCGTTCATGAACTGTGTTTTAGTCATGGAAAGATCAAGAAAAGAGTTGTTGAATCAAAGCCTGTTACAAGGGTGGTAAACAGCTTTGTCTGGGTTAGGCTTCACCTAAGATAAAAAGGGTGGCAGGGAAGGAATGCCATCTTTGAACAACCGCTGGGGCAGAGAGCTATCTGATTCTAACCAGAAGTTAACTATTACTTCCATATGACCCCGTGACTTTGTGCAGGTCATTAAATTTTGCAATTAAAGAAAAAATGAAGATTGAACACTCATAGAGACAAAAATGAAGACTATATACTCAGTTTTGTAAGGACAACTCAAATATCTTTAGGAATATGGACTTTTAAGAATGCATGGAAATAAAACTTTCTGGTCTCTCCTTGGACATCAGYGAAATGCTGTTTCACTTTTACTTCATGGATGACTATGGGGCTCTCAAATTGAAGAAAGCAGAAAATAGGTGCAAGAAAAGTGTTATCTTTTTTACAAAAGAATCTCATTGGAATGAAGTATAAAATAATTCTCAGAATACATGTGTGTATAAATGAATAAACAAAACAACTAAAATTTTGATAATATTTCTGTGTCAATCTAGATGCTGTGCATATGCACCTCTAATTGCATTCACAGTTAGCAATGATCTCATTTATAGAACAAACCAAAACATCTAATGGAAAAAAGTCTATTAATGATTTTTATTTGGTAGCTGCATACAGTTAGTTTAAGGCAACTGTATTGAACTAACATCACAAAGCAAAAAAATATGTTGTCAGTTTCTGGCAAGAAAATAATAAATAATTCATTAAGCTGCTCCATGTCCTCCCCTTACACAGATTGCAACATGTGTGCTAATGATTCTGCAGAACAGCCATTAGGCTCATAGAGCCTCTGCAAAGCATGAGGAAAAAAACCCCTCAGCTTTTAATGTAACGTACTAAAGACAGACATATCATGATTTATTAGCAGAAGGGCCAAAGACACAGACGCAGCTTTATGTGCAATGTTTCCTCAAAATAATTATGTGTGTAAAAATGAGCAACYGACAAAGAATTGGACTAATGCAAAAAAGCCCCAACACGTCCAAATCATACTACATGAAAGAAAGTAACATAGTKCATACCATAAAATCCTTGCACTGGGAATTATGGACATCCTGCAAGTGATGCAATTACAGCAGTGAGTGTACACTTACACCTGCAACTCAGCAACCAAGGAAAATACGATCTGCCCTGAACATTGTTTCATCATCTTGAATTACAGACAATATGCTAATACTAAGCAACATCCTTTCTGATGGTATGTTTTCTAATCTTCATTCAATTTCCACAGRTCAGATCTGCTGAATTAATGTAAATAAAACAAGCTTGCTTGTGAGCATCTAAAGATGTTTCAATATGTATTTTTATATCTCTCTCTATACACATACACACACAAAGAAAAAGTTACTAATAAACAGAAACACAAAATTCAATAGCAAGAAATTAAGTGTTCATCATGAAAAAGTGATTGCTGAAGCACAGGAGAGAAGGAAACACAATTACCAAGTAAAATAATTTTAAAGCACACATTTTTAAACTATCAGAATCCCCTTTGTACTTCACAGTTTAAATAAGMATCCATTTGCTTTCCACTATTTCTCATTTACAAAGACACTCAGATTGGAATAATGTATCTGTTAAATTGAAATTTTATCACACATAAATTTCTTTTGAAGGATGATGAGAAACCACATGGACATTTATAGACAGGATCTGTATCAGTAGGAAAAGTTTTTTCTAAATCTGGAAATGGTGATTAAAGGCACAGGGAAGTTAAGCACTACTTTTGCACTTTAGCAGAACATTGAGGAAATATCCCACATGACTTCCACTATGCAAAATTATAGCATCTGCTGGAAATTTCAAGCCATAATGGTCACATGCTGAAATATTTTTTACCTGTCCTTAGTAGTCTATTGCACACATTCACCAAAATTATTGTTTACTTTTAGTATTATTTGTATCACCCCAACCAACAAAGTGTTCTGATGCAGTTGACTAAAACACAGAATTTCACTCTGAAACGAGAGTGTGGCAGTGACAGAAAATCCTTTCTCTAGAGAAGGGACACAAAGGMTTTCTGAGACGATGTCTATGTGTGAGGGAACAGAAGGGAGGAAGGAATAATCTTTAATAATAAATAAGGACCTCATAACAGGAGATTTTTTTAAGATGACTGAAATTAAAATTGTAAATAATCACAGGTTTTAAYATTATAAGGAAACTGCTGGACTGAACATTACAAAATTGGGATTAAACATATATGTGTTTCATCGGTGATATTTCTACTGCTCTTGGGGAAGAAGGTAGATAATGTAGTACTGAGGGGATTTCCTCTGATCCCAAGATTTTTGGTATTGTAGCTCTGTACCTGATTCCAGGCTCATTTCATGGACTGAATTAAGACTCTGAACACAAGTAAAGTGTGAGACTCCCAAAACAGTGCTAGGACCACACTACCTGGCCAGTTCCCATATCCCAATTGCTGCAACATAWAAGCTTATCTTGCCTCCCACTGTAGCAATTTCTGTAGTTGCTAAACGTGGGGAAGTCATTCTGAAAGMTTTAYAAACACTAGGAAGGTGCTGYCTATTGTGCTATCTAATGGATTTTWGGAAGAYAAGATGAAGAGAAAAAGGATTGATYAGTTTAATCTGATCTGAAGAAAGAAAACACAATTATGATGYGATGCTGAAATAATCCTGACCCTAAATTATATTCTCGTTATGTCGGAGAGTCGGTGAGTAACCCCTTCTGAAATAAAAGTCTGTTTCCCCTCAATGGAATCAGCAGTTTCCAGATAATTCTGAACAAAAAACAGAGGAAAAACAACTCCAAAAGCAAAAAAAAAGTTGTATGAAAAGCTAAAGTCCTTTTTTCTTCTGGAAACTAGAACTGTCCCATTTTAACTTTTCCAAACATTTGCAGCCTGACTCAACCTAGTGATCTGCTATTCTGAAATCAATACAAAGACAGAGGTACCTACAGCAGAGAAACAATCACCCTGCTCTGTCCTAGAATGCAATCAATAGCTGTGTCCTCAGGTAATCCAGAGCAGTAATACCAATTTTTAGATACCTGGAGGTAAGCAAAAAATATAAATGCCCCCTGCAGTTCTGAAATTAATTCTTAATTAGCCCTGCTCACTCTACGTAGAGGATTTGACATTTCTATCATACATTCCCAAATTAGAAGCAGCATCTGTACTAGGCAGTACCAACCACTAGGAGATTTACCATTTCCTGTACCTGCTAAAGTGTTACAGCTGGAAAAGATGAGACCTTTGACACAAACAGTTCTGGGTCTGGGACCCACTCCCACTGCAAACACACATCCTGAACAGCCTTGATACGGACAGCACTCACACAGGGGGAATTTGTGAGGGAACGATTCTTTCCTCATTCATGGAATAGCATTAAATTTTATGAGAGGGGTACATCAAAGCAAAGGTAATTCAYGTCAGCTCCAGCAGATCACATGCATGCCAGGAAAATATGGGTTAGGTAAAAGCCATACAAGTCATATACCTGGTCGTGTGGTGAGTCCTCTGTCTGCAGCTGGGCGGGCATCAACGGGCTCAACTGGGCATGTGCAGAAAAGAACAAAAAAGCRAACAAAAATAAACAAAATCCCCCAAAATTATAAAGACAAGTGTTCTTCTGTTGGAACAGTGCAGGAGAGACATAYTGCATAAACAAAGCTACCAAAGCAACAGCTAGAAAATATCTGCCTTCAGTTAATTCTGAAAGTAAAAGGAAGGGATGGGCGTGACTCAACAAGGAAAGCCTCAGAGCTGATGTGTCAATTTTACATCATATTCTGGTTACTCCTTCCWGTGAGAAACCACTAAGACCAAAGGATTTCTGTCCATAGAACAAAACTACATTCATTACATACAAACTTCTTCCCATTGTCTGATCAAAAGTGGCAGCCAGAATGGACATGGTGACTTCCTGCTCTTTATCAATATTGACGTAAAAGCCTACTGAATCTCTGTTTTCCTTTCAAYAGGGGCTCTTTAGAGCACCAGCTATAACATCTAAACAAAGTAAGGTGCTTTTTGAAAATACAATCAATACTTCATTCCTATATGTTCTGATTTGTGAACAGCATATTTGTCTTCCAGTTTTTGAAAGGGAAACAAAGAAGAAACACAAATTTCTATCCAACTGAGTGTCATGCACAGTTTTACAAAACTCTTTTATTACCTTACTAAGGCTGTATCAGCTGAAACCTAAGGCTGAAGGAGCTCCCTGGCACTTATAGAAAACYAGGATTTGCAAAACTTAGAGCTGTTTAAGCCACTGCATACTGCCTCAGTTAAGTTCAAATACGCTGGAAATGTTTATTAAAACCTTCAGATTTTTACCACTCTTTTTTGGTTGTTTCTCTTGCTCCAATTGTGTTGTCTTCCTTATCAAGTGACAGTGTCAAAGAACTTAAATTCAGAAATGAGGTGTTACATTGTTCCTTAGAATTCAGAATTTTTAACATTTAACACACTCATTCATTTGAATTTCTGGATTCAGGAATGAGCCTTCTTCTGCAGTAAGTGAGCAGCAATAACACAGGACATCTGATAGACCCACGGTTTTCAATCACTAAGAACTGCCATCAGAAGATCATACAAACCTGAGAATACTGCTGATTTGAGCAATGGAACTGCCCATCTTCTCAGAAGGTCTCACTGGCTTAGTGTTCCTGTGGGTTTGACAAACAACCTACCATGTTTGTGAGAGCCTTTACACACATGAGATCACTGCAGGAGCACCTGGCTCTGAAAAAAACCCAGTACTTCAGCTTTAGATTAGCTGTAGGCTAAAAGCACATCAGCACACCTGACTCACTTGCATCTCCAGAAAGGCAGACTTTCACAGAGCTTGCTGCTCTGGTGCTGCAGAGACAAGCCATCCCAACACTTTCCTTCACAGCAGGTCAGAGTGACACCAGCAGACCATGAAATTGCTTTCCTTACATAGCACTATACAAAAAACAATTTCCATCCTTAACTAAAAATTACAGTTTTGAGCATTTTCCTATTTATGTTTCCTGCTAGGTTTTACAGTATTGTCAACACCAACCCTCAGGCAGGTCAGCAGTAATTTTCAATGGCAAGGACCCAAAGGAAAGAAACAGCCACGAGCAAGTACTGTCCAAACTGCTCTTGCCAACCCTTGCAGACCCCTCCTCTGTTGCCTTAGTCCCTGCTTTCTTCCTAGAAGGCTTTTATTTCCCTCCTGCTCAATAATCCTACATGGCCACAGCTATTGAGAGCTGAGAGAGAAGCCTGTGGATAGTGACAGAAATGGGAGTAGGTGAAGGGGAAAAGGATGGAGAAAGTTTCTGTTGTACAGTAGCATGGATCTGACATCAGACTAATGCAATATTTGTGGTTGGGTGAAAGTATTACTCATGAATATTTCTTTCTGTCAKCTGTAATTTTGGAAGCACTTTATAGGGGGGAAAGGCAAACACCAGTGGCACATTTCATAACTGACACAGAAGCATAAAGACCTGGCCAAGGTCACAAACCAGCTGCAGGGCAAAAACTGGAGGCAAATGATTAAGAGCAAAGGGTCTACCAAAGCAGATTGTGATGCCAGCATGATACAGAGAAAGGCTGGTTTCTGGAGAGCTCTGAGCATCCACCTTTTCAATTTCAGTTTCATTTTAAAACCTGCTTGCTCTGCCCCAGTACTGATGTGTGCACAAACAGCTGTTAACTCTGAAAATCTTGTCTGTGG
>NW_026623391.1:1300952-1419402 GCF_030028575.1 Malurus melanocephalus | reverse complement strand
AAGAATGAAAATGCGTTGTCCAAATAGACTCATCACACTAAATTGGTACATGTTTGTTTACACTGACTAACTAGGCTTCATAAAGGCTACACATCCCACCTTTATCTAATKCTAATACATCTCAGAAGAGCAAGAGAGAATGTGTTTGCTTCTGTTTTCAAAAATGAAGTGCATCAAAAGCTGGTACAAACCAGCAGGTGAGGAGTGCTATGTGATGCTCAGCTATCACGAACATTGTTGAAGGGAGCAACTGGACAAATCATAAGRATAATATAGTACATTTACAGGAATCTCACTTTAGATAAACACTAGATACAGGCTCCCTGCAGGCTAAAATACAAAGCATAAATCACCAAACCCAGTTAGTCATTGGCAAAATGCCCTGAGGGCTTGGTAGTCTCAGAACATCACAGCTATAGGGGGGTCTGTTTGGGGTCAGCTCTGAAGATGCATTCTGTGTTGTAGAAATAGTTTCTTGACATTTTTCACAGTGACTCTGTAGGGTCCTTAGAAAGTGTTTTTTTGTCAACTTAATTTGTGTCGCAGCATGCTGGACATCCATACAGCCGTGCAAGTAGTGTTACCTGCTGCTTTGGATTAACTTCTGYAGACATTTCTAGGGAAACTACCTCAGGGGAAAACACGGAAGGAAATATTTGCAGAAAGCTGAGCTGCGCTAGACTTTTAAAGTCTATTTATTTTTAGACAGCTTTTCACTTATTCATCAGTAAAAGCAATTCTAGGAAAATGACCTGTTTCCATAAAACCTATCCTTTTAAGCATGCAGTTTAGATTGGGAAAATTTCATATGGAGTTATGAAACCTTAAGATTACATGGCAACATACCAATCCAATCCATTATTAATATTTCTGGGTGAAACCTGGATTAGATCATGGCCATGGAAGGAAACAAATAATAACAAATTTTAGTGGGGGGGGGGGTTGTGGTATTTTAACTTTATCAGTTCACTACAGGGAAAGAAAAAAAGAGAGGGAGAAAATGAGGTTAATTGTTATTTACTTCTTGCTATTTCCAAACCATATTATAAGAAGACAGMAACATGTTTTTGGAAGCAATGTAGACAAAGCCTGAAGTAAGACCMTGACCAAAGAAGAAAACAGCCATGGGAAGTGAAGAAAATGGCTCAGTCAGCCCTGGGATTGTGGAASAACAAGACAAACATAAAGGAAAAGCTGTGAAATCCCCCTTCAACGCTATGGGCAAAGGTACAGAAAAGGTCTCTAAAGAAAGAAGGTATTGCAGGCATGATCACATTAATAACACTGTGGTTTGGATAGAGGACAGAGAAGTGTAATGGGAAACAAGAAGGATTTGAAGAGGTTTAAGTCACCAAATCATTTCCACTTCTAACTGTGCAGACTTGAACAATTATAATAACAGAATTGACTGCTGCAGTAAGTTCATGATARATACAAAGGGTATGAAAAAATCAAAACTAAACCCCAGGAACTTGAAGGCATGAAAGAGTAAGTGCTGCAACAAACCATATACTCATTAAACCACAGAGGATTAATAATTAAACAGTATGTTATTCCAGGTAAGAAAGCTTTTCTTTATTTGCTGCCATACATTTGAAAAAAAGAACCATGCTCAATAAAGCTGTCTATGGGAATTCAGTGTCACTTTCCTATGGGTATGTCTGGGTGCACCTGTCTTCCTAACAACTTCTAAACCTGGTGTCTGAAATCAATATATATTGAAAGCTGGGAGGACAGACATCAGAAATAATTAATCCCCCCCCAAGTTTCATGAAAGCAGGCAGCAGGTATGGAAACTGATGCCCTGGAAGCCTCAGCTATGGAAAAAAACAGGAGCAAAAGCTGCATCTGAAAATTCCTGCAGGACAGACATGAGGCAGACTGCGACCTGCTCCTGGCAGACAGCCTTGATACGTATGCCAGAGCTACAGCAAAGCTGCAGCTCCTTCCCCAGGAAAATGCGGCTCAGCCTGCCAGCCTGGGAGCCATCTGTGCCCCTCACCAGCACCTGATGTGCTCCAGTCAGCTGCTCTCACTGCCTGGCATGCCACTTCAAGTGCCCTTCAGACACAGCTGGAGCCCTTCTCACCATTTGTGCTTTCTGGTTCTTCCTGCTGGCTGCTCTTTCCATTTGCTCTGCCTCTGCTCTTTTACTTGGTCCCTAACTTAGGCTGCTGACTCCTTGGCACTCCTGGTTTTAGCCCCACTCCTGAACAGCCTCTCCTTTTCCCCTCAAACCCCTAAAATCTGCCTCACTGACATTTGTCAGGCTCTTTTCTTTTGCCTGATCCTCAGCTTCTCTGACTCTCTGGGACAATCCAGTTTGACTGCAARACTAATTCTGACTCCACTGATTTTACCTGGCACCAACACCAGACCTGGCAAATCCACGTCCATGTCCCACATTTCATCTCCCATACACTCAATTGCTCAGTCACTCACACACTGTGCCTGAGTCAAACGAACTGTGTGTGGTCTTGGAAGTCCTCCTGAGAGAATGTACAGCCTAAGCCAGTGGTTTCAAAAGACTTGARGATGTTAATGTCTGTGCAGTTCAGCTACAAATCATTTGCCTGAGAAGACTTCTGCAGTTCCATGCTCTGTGTGTACTGTGGCTTTGTATTAACAAACTTTCACTGATGTGRTTAACTTAGCACTAGTAAGGGTGCAGTTGAACTCATAAAGCAAAACAAAGGCAAGAGGAGGAACTTAAATGACATGRCCAAAGTCCCTCAGGTTTCTGATTTATTGGGCCCAGCACCTAAATGAACTACCAATTCCAGATTATACGTGGATTATTCAAGTAGCATGCAGTCACTTCAATAAAGTAGCCCATGAGCAACATAAAATASCCCTCAGGAAAAATCTTTTCACTAGCCAGCTGCATTGATGAATGTGTAGGAACATTTCTGCAGTACATTTTAGATAACGAGTATGGAGTGAAATAACATCATCTGTCTGCTGGATTATGCTGGAACTGCAATCATTTTCATGCCAGCAAATAGAAAGTTATAACTTAAATRAAACACTCATTTCATCATGGCACAAATCTAACAACTTATTTCCCTTTGGTCACTGTCATGTATCTCATARGACTCTTACTCATAATCTCCTTGAATTTATCATAGTTTGTTTTTGAAGGCAAGTAAACCCAGCTCTGAAATTTATTGTGTCCAAATTACAGATTTTAGTCAGGACTTTCTGTTCCATCAAAGAGACACATCTGACATGGCAGACCAGTTCCAAATGCACATTTCATAATGCACATTCCCACTCACATAAGAAAAATATTAATTTTCAGGGAACAACATGAAGAGAAACCCCAAAGCTCAGCTCAGAATATTCTGTGGTTTCTCCCCCTATTGTACTTACCTTCATTTTCAGTATTGGCTGGAACAGAATCAACTCCAAATGGATGCCATGGCTGAAGGTCATCTAGGCTGAAGTCTCCATCCACTGGAAGAAGTTCAACTGTAGTCTTGGTTTCCGTCAATGAAGGCATGAGAGCATCATTTCCRTAGCTGATTCTGGGTTCGCTGATCATATTGGCCAAAACATCATCAGAGTAGTTTTGCTCTTTCTGAAGTAATTCATCTGCAAGGAAATTCAACGAAGAAATTACCAGAGAAAGAGCCAGCGTTTCTAAGAACCTATTTTCAATGCTGTTAAAGTAAGAATTCACTGTTGCGAGATTCTGTTTTCCTATGATRAAGTAAAGCATTAAGGCTTGGAACAGTCAAAACCCCATGATAAGMACTGCAGATAAGTAAGGCATTTTTTTGAAACATCAACCAGGATTGTTCAATAGTTTTTTACCAACAGTTCTACCACATAACAGATCACAGGTCTGTGCTATATACATACCTTGGCTCTTCTCAAGTATTTTGAAAAGAAGCACAAAACAATTCCTTTCAACTCAACATGCTGCCATAAGTTCAATTGGTGAGAGACACACAGAAAGGAATGTCCTTGCAATTTCTTCTTTCTCCTAAATGCTCACTGCCAAAGCTCATCACAGCTCTTAAATCCTAAATCTCCACAGCACTGTATTAAACTGTGTTTACTATAACATATCACATCTGAAAAAAACATTTGATTTTTTAACATATAAAACTTCATCATAACAGCAAAGTAGTTCTTTGTTAAGAAGCAGTAATAGATATCTGCAGGCAAATTATTTTAAAAGCTACTAGCACCTAAAGCTGTGCAGTAGTATCTACGCTGTGGAGTTCTTCTGGAAGCAAGGTGAGAACAATCAAAGCACYTCAACTCCATCAGGTGTATAGGACAGACTATTCAACTCCCTGTTAAAAATAAGCTCAGAGGTTGTGTGTGCTTTATTATTCCTATTCCCTTCTCACATTAAAGTTCCTCTACTCTCAGCGCAGGAAAGACATGGACTTGTTGCAGTGAGTCCGGACGGCCACAGAGTTGATTAGAAGGCTGGAGTACCACTACTACAGAGASAGGYTGAGAGAGATGGGGCTCTTCAGCCTGGAGAAGAGAAAGCTCCAAGAAGACCTTACCATGGCCTTTCAATCCCTGAATGGGGGGGGCTATAAAAAGATGAGCCAAACTTGTTATCACAGCCTTTTGCGACAGAACACAAGGGTGATGGTTTTAAACTTAAAGASAGCCAATTTACGTAAGATATAACAAAGAATTTTTTTATAATGAGGATGGTCGTAGATGCCCTGTACTTGGTAGCATTCAAGGTGAGKCTGGACAGGGCTCTGACCAAGYTGATCTAGTTGAAGATGCCTCCGATCATTGCAGGGGGGTTGGACTAGYTGACCTTTGAACCAGGTTGGTSCCTTCCAWCCAAAACTATYCTACAATTCCATTCTTAACCCYCCACCTTCCTTCACTGACATCTGTTTTTGGAAGAACAACACAYTATTTGCAAGTACTTTGAGGGAACTTGCTGCACAGGAGCACATTCAWGTAAGCAATGGCAGTGAAGACCAGTAACTGCTAATAAGGCACCACCAGTGCCACAGAGCTAAATAGTTCATAATAGGAGACTGTAAAGTTGCATTATGGGAGTGCAAGTGAGTACATGAACACACATATGGCAGCTGATGATACAATAGCTTTTATCAAGGCTGACTTCTCTGCACTTCATTAAGTGACTGTCACTACCTCACACCCACATCTCAGCCATATASCAAGTCAGAGAAATGAATCACCACTCTGCTGCTAAACCCTTTACGCCGCTTTATAGGAACTCATTTATTTCCTAGTAGCAAAAGTGATGAAGGGTATCTAATTYTCTATACACACCAGAGCTTTAGACCCCTCTGCAAAATCTTTTGAATGTTATGTTCCTCCCAGCTTTACACCATGAAGCTTCATACCCCAGAAGTCCACTGTAACCATAAGGCACCCTTTAAGGACCCTCATGACATCATGAGCACTACAGCTGCCACTGCTTCAGTGCCTCYATCAACAGTGTTGCAGTAGAGCTCTGCTCTGTCCTGCAGCTCTTAAAGGTCACCTTGAGACAGGTGATGAAATTCTCTACCAGCCCATAACACTAAATTCAGAACATCAAAAATAAACAAAATGYTGCAGCTTCAGCTCTGGGGCAAACAGAGGTTCTAAATCTGGTAAAACAATGTTTTGAAACAAATTTTCCAGTTTAAACAGCAATTGCTTGAGCAGATGGTAAGACTAATGTGTATACAAAATTTAATTCTGTGATTTAATATGTCCATTAGAATGACTTACTAGGACAGTACAGAAAGCTTATGTCAGTCACACTGAATTGCGTTTCTTTTCATGTACCATTTTACTGAAAATGGTATTATTTTATGACACCTACTAAATCTTCAGCATAGAAGGCAAATCTGCTTTTTGTCTCCAAACTGCATTTACACTACTCCTTTTTCATATTAAATCACCTCTTTTTATCAGAAGAGAGACAGGTGAAGAATCTTGATATTCTGAGCAGACACTATCACATGACAGATGTTAATTTTCATTAAATAGGGATGATGAGATTTTACAAAAAGGAGCTGGATTTTAGTGGCCTGAGGGAGGACTCTGGTGTCCAAGTGCCTTGCAGGGAGCCATAGATGACAGCAGCTGAGCACACTGTAATACCATGTCAACATGGACCACAGGAGAGAGTATTACAGTACTGCTGAGCATCTTAGTGACCGCAGACCTTTCAAAACCTGGGCACTGGAATAGCTTTGGGGCACAGCTCACCTTGTTTCCACTGTTCTCCCCTTGCCCAGGAGATGCTGTGAGACAGCTGTGGAGACCTGGRGCTCAGGCAGCAGTGGCAGGGGATGGTGCTGGGGAAGCTGGGCCCCAACCCCCCTGTTGTCCTGGGTAGTTTTAATCTTGCACAACTCCTGTCCACACCTTGCTGCTGACACACTCAATGTCACCTGCACACAGCTCCWGCTCTTGGAAAGGGACAAATGGTGCATGGAGGAGAAGGAAGGACTGAGCTCTGGCAGTGGAGGAGCAGCACCAGGACTGGCACAGCGCTCAGGAGGTCACTGTGCAGGCACAGCTGGGCCTTCCAGGCTGACAGAGAGCGGCACCAACCTCCCATCATGACTTTATCCAAATTTCTGAGGGTTGCAAGGCATCACACACMAAGTTTCTCTCAAGGCTACCCAAGTGGGAGCATGTCGTTGCTGGCTCCTCTGTTTGCCACTCAGCTGTGGTGCACAGCATGGAGAGGAACTGACCTGCACAATAGCTCAAATGAGGCAGGCAGACACGACAACCAGCAGATTATGATCACATCCATTTTACAAGCAGGGAAACAATGGCCACATGACTCAAGCCCATCTGACAGGATGAATCAGACACTGAATGACAGTGAGAAATTGGAAGAGCCTGGCATAGAAACTGCTGGAGCCCATCACACTGAGGCAGCTGTGTCTGCACTGAGTAAATCATTTGCAAACAATTGCTTCAGTCTCTGAGCTGCTGAAAGAAGTTTGCCTTAGGATTTCCAGTTATTGAAACAAGATCACTTTTCCAGGGCTGATGTTAGTTATGTTGTATCGATGGCTACTGGAACTACCAGTTACACTGACAGAAAGCCATACATGTACCCATCAACATAGCAGTTCCCTCTTTCTGCAGCCGCCAACACAATTCCCCCACCCTCCAAAAGACAAATCGCTAAAAATGCAGAAAGCACAAACACAGCTGGAGGGTAGGATGTGCATTCAGGATTGTTTCAGARGTTTTATTTGTTTTGTGAATATCTTACTATTAGTTGCTGAAAATAGAGAAATTCTAGCCCTCAAAATTTCATCTCACCTCAAATCAACAGGACAAAAACTCTGAGAATCTTCCTGTAATAAATGTTTTTTGTTTGGCTCATCTCCTTGTAGCATTCTGCTAAGCCTTGCCACTGAGAAAAATAAAGAAGATGGCAAAACATTTTGTCGCTCCAAGAGTACGTGCTCAAAAGCAACCATGACCTTGGAAAAGCCCACACTTAGCTGGGACCCCAGACCTCCCACCAGGATCTGGATTTGGTGTGAGGGTGCACAATTGCTGCTTCTCCTCCAGACACTAAAAATTCTCCTTCAGGCACCTAAACCATTTCTTTCTTGGGATGAGACCAGCTCACTTCTAGTATTTTAAAAAGGTGCTTCTTGCACTTCCCATCACACCTAAGCCAGTTTCACTCATTCTTGGGCTCACTGTAGGCACTTCCTCATGGGTCAATTCTCCTCAACAACAGGATGTAGAAAAAATGAAGTGAAATACATTTGGGAAAATTGATAAAAGCATAATACCCCCACAACACCATTCCAACCTCCTTTCAAGACTATTCTCTTATCCCAGAGAGAGGCACACAGAGACAAAAGTAAAGAAAGAGCTAAAGAGAAAGAGAATTTACTACAAAATCTTCTGGTAGATGCTGGATTAGAAGCTATTCGTCTACAATGCCACATGACACAGTTCTATTAGCAAATCTTTTCAAATAGCACTGTGCTAGGAAAGTTACCATGACAAATGCCAACAAAGTTGATGGAGTCTTGGAGTGGCAAAACCCACATTATGCTGTAACCTTATCTACCATTACTGTCACACAATTGTTTCCAGTGTTCAACTCTGGGACATACTTCCCAGTCCTTAACTGACACAGCTATAATGACAACAATTTCGTGTGAGATAGCTTCTCTTGCCTTCCTGGAATGCCAGCAACCCATTAGTTATCTTTCAAACCCTGATTTTTATATTTAGTTAATAGTTTATTATTTAAATTTTCCAAAAATAATTATAATATTTGTTTGTTGTGTTTTCAAGGACTCCATCTACTAGATGAAAAGTTCTGCAATCACTATTATGTGCAAGACTATTGAATTTACTTGAAAAGCAGCTTTAAAATTAGCAATTGTAATTGCGGAAGTTCCAGAAACCAATTTAAGATCTTAAAGCAGATTAGAAAATAAGTGCACCCAAAACGCCTCTAATTAAGACAAGTTAAAATACCACCAAATTATGCACCATAGTTTTGACCCAACACTGAATTTGCTTCGTAAAATGCCATCTAYATGGCAGAACATATACTGATCCAACAAAGATGGGCTTGGAATCAGTTCAAATAAACTGGTACAAATGCAGAGTTTTAATGTCTCAGTTATCATCAGTGACCATTCAGCCTGAGCGGAACATGTGTTTTTCCCAAAATTAGTTATTTTTGAACCTGTAAAACCTTTTGATTTTAGGCTCCATATTTTTCATTTATCTGTAATCCTGTAATTCTTTAGTGTATAACTCTAGACTCCATAGTCAGTCCTAAGCTACTGTTCTCCTATTTTTTAAACAAAACAATTCTTCTCTAAGCCCTAAACTCAAGAACACCTTACTGTCTCAGGCCCTAAGATATGGAAAAAACAGTGAATTGGGGGAAGCAAACTTGGAGTAAATGATTTCATTACCTGAAGCTGTAATTGGAGGACTAACCCCTAATATGCAAAAGGACAAAGCTTATAAAGCAAGAAAAACCCATTGTGCATTTTGGATGTAGCCCCTGGATGGGCTGTGRCTGCTCTAAATGTATCTGAAGGCCCTTCAATAAATATAATTGACTTTTAGTCTCTTAATTTTGTCTAGCCTCTGTTTTAGGTAAGCCAGATCTAGGCATCACCTGTGCTTTCAAAAATACAAAACTAAAACATGTCAGCAACCTCCCCATCTTCCTTAAGAGCAGAAAAGACAGACTGAGTCACAGCAACAGCTTCATTTGCACKGGCACACATACTGCCTTCTGAAGGCAGCTTAAATCATGCACATGCTGTATGTCACGATTAGGATGCACTAACTGTGAACCAACACAATAATTTATTACAGTGCATGTGGTAARAGGTAACGTGTTTAGCTGCAGATTTCAATTGTACACCTCCTTTATGGGATAATTCACTATGTGACGTTATCATCTAAAGCAGTTACACTGATGTAATGCGGTCAGGTTTTAACTAACTTTGAGTGTCTGCATCTTATCAGCTGTACGAATCAAAACACACCCAAATTAGTAACAAGACCTCCTGCTTTACCACAAAGAGTGAASCTCCACTGAATTTCAAGCATACTGYTATTCTAAGATGTTTTGCTGAATCAAGCACTGTACAATTATAATGTTATATACTGCTATGAGTCATAATTATATCGTCAAGTTGCAAAACACARTTATGTGGGTATTCAGGGCTGAACTAATTCATTTGTATAGTACAAGTCAAATATAATTTAGAGAGAGACTCTGATGAGAACTTTATTGAAAATGACCTGCCTGCTGGAGGGYGGAGGAGCGACTTTGTTTCCTGCATGCTTTGAAGACGATGACAGAGGACTGATATGGTAGATCACTCCTGCGAAATACTGGAAATGAGCYTCACCTTCAGTTCTCAGATCCATACTGACAGAGAAACATGACCACCCCATCAGATCTAAGCTTTCTTCTCACCTCCTGGTCAGCCTGTGAAATTATGCCATGGGTCTTTTTTGTCTGGAAACTTTTTCATGCAGTATGTCTCTCCCTCAGGGCTAAAGGTGACCGAAAGAGCAAGAATCATGGAAAACAATATTTTATAGCTCTTATTTTCTGTCCTTCAGAGACATCCCCACTAGGGCWAGACAAGTAGCAGCCAAAACCCTCTACATTTCAGAAATTTCTAATGTGTATGAAAATCTTGTTCAATACAGTGAAAAGAATGTGCCTTTTTCAAGTTCTCAGAACATTTAGAATATTAAAGAATATTTAAGGTATCATGACAGTTGACCTAAGAGATTTTTCCTAGAAGTTAATGAGAGAGTAAGCATCCCATAGCCTCAGACAATAGAAGCTAACTTTAGAAAAAATACACCTTTGAACTTGAGAATCGCTGCAATAATTAGAACCATGCTAAAAAGAACATGCTTCTAATAAATTTTAAAAAATCACAACTTTAGCAGTTCCATTTCTTTCCCATTTCTTGCTCCTTCTATTTCAGCACATGTGGATTTTGCTGTTTCCCGATTCACATCCTAAGAACAAACCAAGTCAGTCTCCTCCTGTCAACTGGTAAACTGAATAATATTTCAGTTAGACCTACCTTCCAGATATTTTGTCTTAAATCGCTAAAACTCCCAAAGATGTACATATACAGAGTGATTGTCCTTTAGCAGGTAAATCACAGGTTTTGTGGYACAGAACAGTCTTTAAAACTTGGATGATCCAATTCAGGAAAACATTAATTAAGGTCATTACTCATTGTGGTGGATGAGACCACCCTGGGGACTGCTGGGGAGCCAAACTGCCCTGGGACWGCTGGAACTYGGTGRTGGAAAGACCCAAACAACTCCCTTRGGAATYWGATGGTTCCTTCCAAGAAYATRTAAATCCTCCTACCCCGGCTGGACCTAATCTGGTCCCTCWCTTCACCCATCCCTTCCCCCATTGGTCATTGTATCCCCTTWGCCCTCTGTCTCTGCCCTGTTGGCTCAGGTGATTGGCCCCACAGCTGCACATCTGGGGGCAAAGAATTTAGCTCTCTCTCTTCACCTCTGGATCCCCTCTGGGAATAAACTTCTGGAACATCCACGTGGAYGAGCCCTCTGGTTCTTTGTCTCYRGTAACATAAGAGCTACAAGCTCACTCTGTGTGTGTGTGTGTCAGCCTTTTACCAGTGAGGGTGTTGGGGAATCYCTACTGCACAGCACCAGGGCAGTGCTGGCCAGAGTGAACTCCAAAAGCTGCARAGACACTGCTGGTACACGCAGAGRGATCAGACCACACTAATCAYCACCCCAGAATAYGTTAATTACTAATTAAGAAGTAATGATTGATTTCAGAATTACCTCATTGTCTTTCATTAGGGATGGACCTGAATGTAAATTTAGTTTTGTACGTGKCTATGCAATTACTGAGCACCTTGAGCAAAGGTTCATGACAATTTCCCCCATCAYTTCAGCAGCCTGCTATGAAACTCAAGGTCTAAAATTTTGTCTGTTTTTCCAAGAAGACTGCATGACACTCTTTGCCTACAGTGACAGAACACAGTAATTACTACAGACCTTTAGTTACCTGACAACTACATGAATTAGCTATTAACTAAAATTAAATCTCAGTATATTGCTATAGCTATGTGCACATTTATAATTTCTTTAGTATTTAACAGCCAGTCATCTGATTAATGACTGCATTTCCTCCTTAGTTCAAAGCAGCCTAATACCAAGGAAGACAACACAACATTAAAAAATATTTAGAAAAAAAAATTGAAATTATACTATAATCCAGAACATATATTGTATGTCATCACCCTAATCCACAGAAGGCACTGCAACAAACTCCCCAAGTTTAAATTTAACTCCACATTTAATTCCAAATTAACATRTCAATAAGTGCTTTAAAATAGGCTGAAGAGTCTAAATTAAAACAAATAAACTGCCTGACCAATCATCACTGATATTRACAGCCAGATGAATCAGCAATCATTATTCTTCCTCAGGCCTTTGTGAAGTAGAAAAAGCCAAGTACTTTTCCATTTTAAGTAGCTTATAAAGCTTGTAAGTGAAACTGCCCTGCAAAAACACACTTATATGAAACATTGCTATAGAATTTTATTGTCTTAKCTTTTGAAAATAATTATTTACCTTATTTATAAATTATTTATTGGTCTTATTTACTAATTAAAAAAATCACATTTACTTGCCAAAYTTACAATATACAGTACAATTTAAAAGTTGAACCTATAACTACTTGTCAGTAGRACCTATAACTACCACTTTCTAACACCTGAAAAAAGTCAGTTACCCATCACTTTCTCCAAACATTTTAAAGGGTGTTGAATCCCACAACAATTTTTGATGCGTACTGATCTTGGAAGCACTAAATAACCCATAAAAATATAAAAACCTGAACATTAACTTGCTGCAGCTGATACCCTTGCTCAAATTAGATTTTTTTTTTAATTTAAATCCAAATTGAACTGGGCAGTGCCTGCTACAGATAACATGTATTTTGCCTGTTTATTAACTGCAGTTTTAGCACTTGATAGGCCAGATGTGTCCTGGGCTGTCAGAGTATTTTAAAGAGATGCATTTATTATATTTACCAAATATATCTATGAAGTGGGATGTGACCAGTTCTGATGGCTTTCATGCTGTTTTCCATACGCATGATCTAAAAGAAGGAAGCAGAGCAGAGCAAGAACTAGAACACTGCCCAGGCATCACTATTCAGAAAAATGCATTTCTAAGTGAAACCAGATATATGAGAMTCACAGGCAGGAGAAGGCTGAGGAAAGATCACTTCATTTGTAATCCCATGTGCAGGGGAACTGACAGGACATTACTGCAAMATCTCCATCAACCCAGCCATTCTGTAAAACTACATATTCTCAGTATTTTTGTTCCTTTTTATCCCAACAGTGAGAACTTGCCAAGCAAGAACACCACAGATACTCCTGACTATAATAAACACCTGTGAATTTCCCCTCTGYACTTCTGGAAAGAAAGCTATGCTTGAATAAAGCAAAACTTAATACATCATTGGTATTTGAGGCTTATTCTGTTATCCCCCTTAGGATATGTGCCCACAGTGATGCAGTTCAGACTTTGGTGTTTAAATTCTGCTGGATAAGAATTCCACAGATTGACACACTAGCTCTGTAATATATTATACATAAAACTATTTAATCTTGTGCAGTGTCCAACTGGCTCTTATTGGACACTTGCAATTTGCTGGCAGGTAAGAATTAAGATGATTCCTTTGTTTCTTTTACAATTGACCATTTCCTACTAGGAATCTGATCTTGCAGTGAATCACACAGRATGACACAGCTGTGTTTCCAAAACATGTTAACTGGGAAAAGAAAATCCATCATTTAGCAGCATAAATGAAGTAGAAGATGCTGGAGTGCCTGTGATCCCACAGTTTTGGGCTGCTTCAGTACTCATGGACACTGACATAATGAACTTAAGATGACATATTTATGAAAAAAATTACACATATTTCAGTGAATCAAGAAAATCTGCAATAGCTCAGCATAATGGCATTTCCATAAAGGGGCAACATTTTACCAAGCCAAAGCCTCCCCTCTGATTGGAGCTACACATTCAGAAAGTCACCTGCTCTTAGACTGTATTTGAAAACTGGGTAACTGGACGACGTTGTCAGACTTTTGTTATCTATCCAAAAAAACCTAACATCAGTTCCTTAAAGCATAACACTAGAAGCAATGTACAGGAAATACTAATGAAAAAGGTTGACAAGCCTTTCTGCTTCATAAAAGAGTAAAAGCAGACTTCAAAAAAATTTGGTACCACATGTTTTATCTGTATTGTTGCAAAAGTGAGTGCTCAGCTTCTGACTTTTCACTGAAGGCACAAAAGAACAGGATATCAGCTCAACTAGATGTTTATAAGCAAATCTGTAGCTMTAAGATAATCCTGACCTATAATACTTTTTAAAATCAAATATATCCACTACACAGTTTTAAAATAATACATACACTCCTATGAATACAATATTTTCATACAACTGTAACCCTGCTACTAGCAGGAACAAGGCTCWTCATGACAGAATTTCCCAGTCTATTGCCTTCATGGATGCTGTCTCAGCCTCAGCCTGTTGCCACYCTGAGCCCAGAGTAGCCCCGTGGTCATGAACTCCCTGTGGAATCTGTGGTGGGGATGGCAGCTTGCTATTAAAAGAGAAGTGTATATGAAAAGATACTCCAGGCTAGAGTAATGGAAAGGATCCAGAGTAGGGTCTTCAAGAAGGATCTATCAATGCAGGGCAGAATGCTCTCACATCAGCTCCTGAAGAAAATCAAGTCAACACCTTTAAACCTCTCCAATAAACAGATGAATTATTCAAGATTTCAATACTCACTGAAATAGTACATGCTCAGAAAATTAAAAGAGTACTTCATTTATGAATTATAGGTCCACAATTATTATCAGTTTTCAGTTCTAACACCTGGATCATGAGACCYGATTTTTTAGAGGTGCAAGTGAAACAGAATAGCATTATTCAAACCAGAGGAAGATATGCTCTTAATAAACTTAGTCACTTCTACTAACTTTTCATTCTGATTAGATTTCTGAACCAGAAAACAAGATGTCCCATATCTTTTCCTGATGAAAAAGCCACCCCARTTCAAAGCCACCTGAAGCCATTTACCCTCTTCCCCAGTATCTGTGAACACATGAGGAAGTTTACTGACTGAAATACTGGCTCTTTTACTGACTGAAGTAATGTTCACAGTATTTATGAGATGGAATGAGGGCTTGTGCACACAAAAATCAGGATTCATATCTTTTCTGGAGAACATTAGTGCTCTTGACAAGACACAATAGCCCATTTAGCKACAAAAGATGGGGAGGATATAGAACATTGCTAATGAAAGTGTTTCAGAACATCAGCATCAGTGAAGTGTGTTCATATCTATTTTAATCCTCTACARTTCTCCACCAAATTTTCTATGACAGTTAAATAATCTTAACAGAAAATAGGAGATGCTTAGAAAAAGAAAATGTTGGATCTATTTCCAGGATTTTTTCCCTTCTCTCCTAGGCTGAAGCAAAGGACATATTTTACTAGCAAACAGAGCTGARTCTCTTAAAYATAAACAACATTCCYTCACTGTGAGGGTGACCAARCACTGGCAATTGGCTCTGGRTAGCCTGCTTCAKCAGAGGGAATGGACYCGGTGTCCTCCATCCTCCAGAGSTTCCTTCCAACCTCAGCCATTCTGTGCTTATGTGAAATTGGCTGATTCCCTACATAAATGTCATACATCACCTYGTTTCAACAAATGGCATACTATTGTTTATGGTATTTAAATAATTGCAAGAATGTTTTATTGAGATAATGAAATAGCTTAGTAAAGACCATAGGCTTGTGATGAATAAAAAAAAAACACTTGGGAAAAAGAAAGCTTAAAAGCACATATATATATATATATGCATACGAATTAGTCAAATGCCTTAAAAAACAATGTCCTTGGGTTGAAAAGGTCTTAATTGCTCATCAGGCACTCCACTTGGGCCATATATCAATATTTAAGCACACAAAATCTATCTCAATGCTGCTGTGGAAAGTTTAACACAGAATTCATTTGCTTTTGTGGAAAAACTCTGCCACTGACTTTAACCACTGACCCAACGATATATTTTTTGCTAGAATCATAACAAATCATCATTCTGACTGAATGCTGCAGCCCTTCAAGGGAGAGTATTGGAGGTAAATAACCACTTCACACAAAATTYAAATTTTTCATCAAAAAGCTGAGGTTACTGGATACACATAAATATGTCAAATCAATTATGGGGAGAAAGCACAGGCATATTTARTGCTGGAAGTCACTTCAGAGTACCTGAAGGTGCAAATACACATTCTCTGAAACCTGCATTTGACTGCTTGTTACAGCTGCATTATCCTTAGGGGCACAAAGGACAGACAGAAGGAAGAATACAGGCTTTTATGATACAGCACAGACACACCAAACAGGCTCCTGAAAAGTAGAAGGCATCTTTTACAGAACCTTTCGTAAGACCTACATACAACTGTCCTACTTCCAGAAACTATTTAAAGTTTACTGACAAATTTCAGTGTGGTGTAGATATATCCGACAAATCTCAATGGAAGAATTGTTGCCACAGAAAAATGTGCTGGTTTTAAAGARATGAGAGTGGAAACTCAGTACTTCTGCTTTGGCAAAGACAATGTTTCCTTGCATCTGAAACTGAACATTTAGAAATGACAATTCCATTGACCTCCAGAATGGCACAAAGTATAAAACCAAAACAGGAATTGTCCAACCTTCCTYAGCTATGGATTTTTGCAACTACTGCAACTGCTCAGTAGCTTTACATTGTCTGGATGAAGCWCATTTGTCAACTGGTGCAAAACCAAACCGCCCTGAGGATGAGCACCACTGGTTATCTTTATCTTTCTCTATGCCAGCTCACTGAACGTGGTCTGCCCCAGTGCAGATAAATTCATTTACCCATGCTTCAACAAAAAGAAAATTTTACTTTACCAGAAAAAAGAAAATTAAAGCATTATAACCAGTCTGATGCATGACATTACTGTGTTAATCAGATGCCACCAGTATTTCTGCCACCAGTCTTAGAGGAAGGCTAGCACTGGGTCCTATGAAACAGCCTAGAACTGCCATCTCTACAAACGAAAAGCAATTTCAAGAATTTTCTAGTCTAATGCACTCAAATTCAGTTACAAGGAAATTACTGTTCTTACTTGGTATGAACTACACCATTCTGTAAGGTCCCATTACAATGCCCTTGGAAACCTTCAAACAAACTATTGACACTGTCAATGTATGTCAACTTCCCTTTATTATTCTGATACCTTGATATAGCACCCCAACCTCAAATAAAGGTTCAAAAATCCTATGTATTGCTTCAACAGCTTTAACATTTTTGAAGGTGGAATTCTTCCCATCAACTAAGTTTTAAGACAGAAACTACAAGGAAGAGTTACAGAAAAACATGACACTGAGAAGTCCCATTGCAGTCTGAAAGACATTACTAATTACATATTCAAACCACAGCATTTTAAGGAAGAGGATGAAGAAAACAATCACAAAAGGAATGGCACCAAATAAGACAGAATCTGCTTTTGCACAGCCCCCAGGGGCATGCATTGGTTTTGCAGTATCAGTCCCYAAACCACCTGGTTGTTGTTTTTAACTGTCAGCCTGCAGCAAGAAACAAATGYCTTTAAATCTCTTAAGAAGGATTCCACAGAATGATTTGGAACAGTATCCTACTTCAACTCATGGCAAGAAATKCAGCAAAGTTGTGAATTGACGACAGGTCAAAATTACAAGCTAGAAATAAGGAATCAAAAATTAATCTAATAAATGCTGAAAGACCAGAACTGACTGAGATAGCACTAACTTTACCCTCCACTCAGACAGGTATTGGGGCCTTGATGATTAAAGAGGAAGTGTTTAAAGAAAGCAAGTCTTCAGACATCTTGAGTCTGCAGCTTGTCCTRTTTCTAAAAACACCTACAAAAATCTTCAAAGGAAGTTGTAAGGCAAATGTCAAGAGGTAAATKTCTCTAGTTTCAATTTTCGTCATGCAAGCTGGAGCACACAAATGCTTGAAATAGCACATGACTCACAGCACACCATATATATCTGACAGCCTGCACTGATCTGGAGTCAGCCTGGGTTTGCCTTCTCTTCTAGGCACCTAATGTGGGTGTGGCATCCAGGACATGCTGCAGAAGAACAGGACAGGCAGAATGGAACARAATATTAAAATAATAATAGCTTGATTTTATTTGTCAAGGGACAGATGAAATAATATTCTTACACTTATTGCTCACAACTGAATGCTTCTGACCTTAGGTACAATACTGCTGTGGTATTACTACAGTGCTTAATACTTCCTCAGTGGTGGACTAGAAAAGATGATGCTGAGGACATCAGTTTGGAAACACRTAGCAAAGACAGAATTAAAAATTCAGCTCACTGCCTGCCCACGTGACTGATGCACAAAGCACTGACGTAGTTTCTAATTCAGAAGCTGTGCCTGCTGTGCCACTCTGCAATAAATTGCCTTTTACATACATGGATAAGCAATCTAATCAAATAAGGATTTAAAGAAGGATGTRCTCAAAGGTACTGCTGATTTATCTTAGGCCTGCTATTGCTTTTTCTGGGTTTCTATACATATTAAAYAGTATATGGGATTTATCAGAGAGAAAAGGTGATTACAAATACCTAGGTAGGCAACTAATCTGATCAAGTTTTTTTTTGTGCCACTCTCCTACTCATGGGGCATACTCCTGTTCCTAAAAAAACCCATTTAACACCTAGAACTACATCAAWTGCAAAGAGTGTCCTGGTTTTCAGCACACTTACATCACTGTCCCATGAGAAATCATTTGCAGCCAGAATACCAGTCTACTCAAATGACCTGCTTATGCTTTCCAAGCTTTGTCAGAATAGCCATGGTTAGATGATCTCTTTTTGAAATTCTCAGATTGGCTCTTCTTCCCTTGCTCCAACATGGACAAGAGAACGCCAGCAGTATCCTTCCTCACCCATGTGGAATTTGCTGCTACAACATGGTGCCTGAAACCCTAATGGGATTAAACACTTAGGAAGAAAGTTTTCACTTAAATTAAGTAATGTTTTTCTACCCTCTGGTGTGCTGTGGGTCTTCCCACTATTTATGTGCTCCTACGACATCACCGTTAAAGCCAGATGACATCAGCTGGTGATGGACACSTGCAGGTATGGACTACAACTCTTTTCAATTTTACCCTAAATTCTATTTCTGCTGGACTTATGAAAATAACAAGAAAAAGCTGCTCTTAAAAGGCATAAAAGCCCATTTTTAGTACAGAGGCTGGATTTTTTATTTTGGATTCTGCACATTAAAACAATCGCTGCAAGCCTGGCTTTTAAGGTAGGAACTTCAAACATAGTCTGTATTTTAAGAAAACTTCAAATGTCCAATTGCTAGACTGTGATTCATTTGATCAGCTGCGCAAAAATAGGTCATAATATTTCTAGTATCAAGAGAAGTTAAGTGAAAAACAGCACCACACCAGATGTAAGAGGAATCAAACCCACRGTACAAATTCAGAGCAAACTAAATCTCATTCATATTGCTGCTCATAGAGCTACTTGTTTGATTTAGGGAAAAGCTACCTTTGTCAGAGCTCTGTTGTGTAAAGCAATGATTATCCATTCCTCAAGGTGAAAACTGTTCATGAAGAACTCTGCAGCAGAGTGGAACTAGAAAGTGAAACTACAATGAACAAAGAAAATGAATCAAAATTATTTTCATCTATGTCTCCTTACATGTAATTTATTATTCAGACACTGTGTGTAACATTTTTTTTACCTTGGTTATTTTTCAACTTTTCTACTGACTCAGACTTTCTAAGTCAATGATTCCAACAAACAGTATTTAATGAAACATTTGTCTTTTTAATGAGMGTTGTAGTATTTCTTGGGAGTGCTACAAAGTGAAGTTATATTAGAAGTTTACTTCTCCACAGATTCTGCAGCTGTAATTGATGTCCTCCTCCATGGGTTTAGGAATACTAGAGACTAGGACATTCAGTAAYATCAGAACAGAATTTGAAACAGGCTGATCAGTGCTCAAAGCTAGGAGGATAGTGTCTCCTTGAAGAGATGAGAATGACCTCCATAAACTTCCATCAAAACCAACATGCAAAACTAAGTATACAAGAAATGTTATCAAGAAGCATGTTGATATTGAAAGACATTAAGCTTTTTTCTCCATAATYGAAAACTATTTTATCTAGACCTGATATTTTAACCAGAAAAGATAGTAACTAGTTTGTACTGCTTAGTAACTGTCAGTCATGAGAACTTTGTTTTTATTGCTTTTAACTTTTATATGCTTTGAATAGTGTTTAGCACAGCCTAAACCAAAAAAAAAAGGTAAGGAAAAACTACTCAAGAGACTTTGAAAGACATTTTCTTTGTGATTTCTTAGCTGCTCTCAATTTACTAAGAAATAATACCCTACTAATTTGAGGCTCTTTTTTTCCCCTTAAAAATTATTATTTCCCCTTAAAAATTATTATTATAAATTTGAGATTAGGAGTTAAGATTTTTGTAAACCATTCAGCAGTTAATATACTTTGGTCTCCTGCCACTTTAAAGACTCTGAAATTTTCATTCCATTTCAACACTTAGAAAGGAGAATCAAATTCACAAGAATGTCCTCAGCAACAAGTATTAACATCACCAAGAACAGAAGAGATTGAAATTTGAAGCAAAAAAACCAAGGGAATGAGAGCAGTGGAAAAAGAAAACAAACTGAGCATCACAAAGACCTGACAGTACCGACATCTTCATTCTACAGAAATTATGTGCTTTCAAATTGTCAGTAAGATGCTGTTTCTCCCTGACTGACTCTATACCCACAGACTAAGACTGCTGATTGTGCCTTATAATTGTGGTTAAGGACAATTACTAATCAGTTATCTTTTGGCTGTCTCCCAATCCCTTCCACAATTTCTTGATCTCAATCCCAGCCCTCTCAAACAGAAGCAAATCTCCATCATAATCTATACTTTGGGCAAATGAATCTCTCCTGGCTTCCTATTTATCCTCTCCCTGTGTCCTAAATATATCCTAATCCTTACTACAGTGGCACGCCTCCCTTCTTTTGAAGAAACCAGTGACTTATTCAGTCAGCTGAAGCTGTTTATTAGTGAAACTAATACATTCACTGCCATCTGTGAAAAAAATTGCTCCAAAAACAATGACTGTCCCATCTCTGACCTTCACATTTAACCATGTATTATTTTTCTTAAAGACACACATTAGCAATGTGATGTCCAAAACTCTGGCTGAATGCAGTTGCCTTGCTGCAACAGCAGCACAGCACAGTCTGAGAGCTGTGCTGGAAATCTCTACACTGCAGCAATTCCAGCCAAGGGCAGGAATCCAGATGGAAGCAAAGGCCACTCTCCCTCAGAGCCACCTGCTGTTACAGCTCTTGGAGAAGAGGCAAACATGGGACTGTGGATACCTGATTCATCCACAGTCCAGCTTGTGGGCTGGAAACAATGGGAGGAGCAGAGATATCAATTTGATAACTAACCAAGAACTAAGTATGTGACAACAAGCATACTGCCAAGTTGATACCTACACTTTTGTCAGATGCTTGGCCCCGCAACCATTTTTTTCCAAACTGTGGGATTTCCAAACTGTCTATATCATGTAAATACTTACCATATAAATTTAACATCCAAACCTAGGAAGGATTTGCTAAATCTCATTGTTTGTTGCTGCATCTCTATAGTATTGAAGGCTCCATACGTCAATTAACATATTTCAGGGAAGACATTTACAACAATAAGATGATGCCACCGCATGAGTTATACAGGATTTGTCTTTCAAGAGTTCATTATAATTTAATTCAAAATTTAAGAATGTTGGCAAGTTTACTCTCCTATCATTCAGCTGAGATAGTTTATCAACAGGAAAAGTGAGACGATGTATTTTTGCTTTTGCTGRTAATTTCTCATCACAAAAATACATGTCTTTTTCTACATTAGTAGTTTGCATACCAACTTCATCCTGGATCTCCTCTACCACAGCAGGCACATTGTAGAGGAAGGAGAGAGACTGGTTCATGCGTTCATATATCACACGTAGATGCGTCATAACCTACGGAAACAAAAGTATTTTAAGGAGGGGAACACTRATTGACATTATCACAAATTTTACAGGTTATAGGAAGCAAGACAGTTCTCACTWGTGCAGTTATAAAATTTCAGTATGCATTATGTACCAAAACTGTCAAGCCCATTACAAAACTCACCTCTCTCCTACAGTAGCTACAAAAATAGCATGCTAGATGCTCTTCCACAGCAACCACCTGAAATTCCATGGAAATGCAGTAATTTAAAGTAGGAGTCCACATTTGCTGTGGCGCAAAAAATGCACGCAAGCAGCTATTGTGGCAGAAATCCACAGCCTCGTTCTTCTTTTAGCAACATTTACRTTTGTCCATACTTGTGAGTTTTCACATAACACGTAAACTAAGCGCGGCACATTGATCACTGCATCTAAATGTTTCAGCTCTTTGGTTTTACTTATTTCTTKATTTTCTAATACCAATATTGCAAGGATAAACAGCTCTCCAAAGAAAAAGGAAAGGTTTGAAAAACATTTGCCAGCATTTTCAGCTGAAAACAAAAATAATTCCCACCCAGAAGCATTACTGCATCCTCTCATGTGGTTGCAGCTCTAAAGTGCCTGCACACTGTTATGGGTTGAGTCATGACATCACATGATATGTGGTCCCCCAGGATACTCTTTGTAAGTATCACCTTTCTTCAGTAGGAGAAATCAAGGTGCATCTTAAAAGAATTAGAAGACTGATAGGATAATAAGGTCTAAMAAGAAAAATAAGTGCAGACAGCAATTTTAATGAAACAGCAGAATGATGTCTTCAAATCCAAAGAAAAGATTTACGCTTTTGAACAAAAGACTTTGTTTTCCATTTTCCACTGAAAAACATTTCACAAACAGAACTTCCAGGCTACATTTCCCTGACCTTCTGACCAATTCAAGATGCAAAGATGCTATATCAATACTTATTCCTATGATGACATGTTAGGCAATACATTGCACCTCCTGTATTTAAATGTCAGTTTCCATTCTTCACCAGTGCTGCCACACAACCTGCACTCTGCAAAATTTCACTGATTTTTGTTATTAAATGATCCAGTGACTCAGGAAAAAAGTCATGTTAGATGCTTAAGACAAGGCAAAGACAATGGTCACTGTAGAAGATTTTTAGAAGCATGCATTTCTCACTCCAGCAATTTCAAGGCAGCATGATCTCAATGGATGCATTTGGCTGAAACAGAAGTTTGAAAATTAAATCTGTCATCCCAGGAGGTACATGGTTTTGATTTTTCATATAGTAAAATCAGTCCATTCAAAAACTGTGGCTGGAATAGTGCCATTGAATCCTACAGAGGCAACAGCAGCAGATTCCATAGGTTCCAGCACTATTTTTACAGCTCATCCACTGCACCTCCAATTTTAATTGGTATTTTGAAAACCAGCTACATCTTCAGTCTTGAGTGTTTTCTTTTCACTTTCTCACTCTCTATGATTTATGAAGGCAACATAAAAACTTCCAAAACATACGCACTGAGGACAGCAGTAACATTCAGCAGTTAAAATACCATGAGTTATTGTGTGTATTTTAAAAGAACACATTAAACTCGAGTGCATTAACAGTAATCACTTTTATAGATGTTATGTAATGACTATAGAAAGGCTGGTGACAGTCAGATGGCTACACCACTCCTGGTTCTGCCAYCTCAGCTGAGGGAAGCACAACCACGTATTGTTGCTAAATCTTATACTGATGTTTTCCCAGAGGGATTATTTACCAATGCATTAACAAAGGCTCTCAGCATTAATGCTCTGGAAGGCTCCTCAGGACATGCCCAGGTCTGACTCACTGTACAGATAAACAGAAAACTTGTATTCCAGTTCTTCTCAGAACAAAAATCATACCCACACTACTACATCACTTTGCCTTAATCTTCTGATGGAAAGCAGATTATTTTTGGTTGCATTTAAAGCTGTCCACAGAAAGGAATTGGGTATTTTTTAGAAACCAGGTTGACAGAAAGTTCACAATTGTCATGAACYAACATGACCTCACTAACAGCCAGTGGGGATTACCTGAGATCTGATTTGGGCAGCTTTCTTTGGGTCTACCATGCGGACATGTTCGAAGTGTTTGAGAGTGTGCTGTCTGTCTTTCTGCTCAGCACGCACGTACTTCTTCAGCATGTTGAATACGTGGCGAGGCTAAGGGAAGAAAAAGAAGAAAAAACCATCTCAGTTGAGAACAACACATTTTCACTTCTTGCACTGGAGATTTATCCCAACCCAAAACCCCTTGGTACTATCTTATGAAGGCAGGTCTGACTACTACAAAAACATCCACTCACTGAACATCATCAGATGCACCATTAAATAGTAGTTATAGGCAGTAGATAATGTTCGTGAGGAAAATGTTCAGATTTTCTATGTTTCTGTGAATAATCAATCCCCAGACTTGACTGTAAAACTTAAGGTAAAAAAAAAAGAAAATCACAGCCTTCCTGCCCTGTCACTATTGCTACTCCACCAGAGGAGAAAACAAAGAGGARAAGAACCACTGAGCTGAGTTACAGAACATAACCATCCAGAATACACAACTGTCTGAAAACCCACAAGAAAAAAGAGACATCTGCCCAGTCTTCTGAARTTTCTCTGCTTAGATGCCAGATTTTGTAAAAATCTCAAGTCTGTTGCAAGTAATTTTAATTAGTAAAACCTATTACAAATAAGCCTTCAGACATGTAAATTAAATACAAAGAAAGAGAAGATCAGCAGCTGAAGGGAACTTGAAAATACACACAGTGATGGCAGAGCAGTGAAGGCTAAGATATGTATTCCTATGCACTTCCCTGCTCTGTACAATAATACAGTGCCAGACCAGGAAACGTTCTCCAGCATCCAGCTAAGATACCAATTTTTTAGCTCAGAGATTATGATGGATTCTGGAAATGCCCCTTCCCTTCATTCCCATTTGTAGTGCTGTGCATGTGCATCCTACCTGAAGCTGCTGGGCACTGAGAAGGAATAGAAAGGTGACCTTACTGTGTGGCAGACTACAGAATGAGCATAAATGGTACAGAGCTTGTCTAGGCACTGACAGTGACACAGGGAACAAGGTGTGCAAATGATAAAACAAATGTCAGAAGCTCTGTGCAGAGCTTTCCAAAGCAGGAAGAACTGTGGGCAAAGATGGAGTTTTAAGAAGACTTTGATTCATGGCCAAATATAGAGCCTAAACTGATTTAACATTTACACAAGAGATAAATACTAAGCTATGGAGTCCAAAGATTTCAGAATCTCTTCAGTTTAAGAGAAGCAACAGATTCAAAAATGTCTGAGGAAAGTAAACCAAAGGTTATTTGGAGAAGATATGACAGACAGAAATAGAGAGATGCGAAGCCATTTCCTGCCACTAAACTTAGTGTCTCCATGGCTGAAAATTCATTCATGAGGAAAATTCATTTCATGAGGAAAATAAGTCCAAATCCCCAAAGCCCAGTACTCTCAGATGAAGTTGCAAGGAACTGTGGACAAATGCTGGAAAGCGAGTAATCAAAGCAAGTAATCCTCACAACCTTGTGATAATGGCCAAACAACCAAAATATCAACTGTAAAGCTTTATTGTACTGAAGGATAGAAGACCAGAAACTTTACCAACAAGAAGAAAATTTTGAAGATGGAAAATTTAGCTACCTTTCGTGATGATTAAACTTTCCTTGCCCCCAAGACACATCAAGGTAACAGGCTAGGGCAGACTACTCAGAAAAGGAGGTTTTTTTTTTTTTTCCAACAGATATTCCAAGTTAAGTATCATGTCTAAAACTAGAAGGGAATAGAGTTTTCCTATAGTGTGTCTGTATTCACTGCAATATGTGAATGAGACTTCACAATTAGACTTGTTAATAGGATGACAATCTCATAAATAGCTATCAAATACCATTGACAACAGTAGCAATCACTTGGGTACACTGGCAGCCCACTTCCAGTGCCTTTTCTGACATTGAGAAATGTCCCATACTTATCACTATAAAGCAGGAGAAAAACCCCAACACTTGAAACTCACTGTGGAGTTTCAGTGTTTTAGCATGTACCCTCATCTGGTGATCTCACCTTTTGCCTTTTTAGGCAAAAGGCCTAAAAGGTTGTGACAATTCTTTAACAACAAGTGATCCAGAGCTAAGAAGTCCTTGTGATGCACTGAATCACCTGGCACAGACACACAAGGTTTTCCTGGTCAGCAGGGTATTGCACCTACACGTGAGGTCCTAGGGTGTGTGCAGGGATCTAAAGAAACAACAGGATTCTCTGAATGGAACACTGAGAACCTGAAATACATATACACCCAAGATCCCCTGATGTGGAAGTTGAAATGGATTAGAAGACTTTCCACATAGACTTTTTATTGTCAAAAATGTCTTTATTGTAACCTTTAGGAAACATGCTCTGCCCCAGCTCTAAAGGTAATATAGTGGGTCATTACCCCATGGATCAAAAAACCCCAAAAGGTGGTGGTATCCCTTGAACACCTGAGATGAATTAAAACAGCTCTGCTTCTTTGCTGGAAGTCTCAAGCACACTGCATCACATCAGACCTCCAACTTGCCTAACCATTTTGCCTTGCCCAACCATGGCTTCAGGGTTGTGGCTGGAGGCGAAACTGTCAGAGCTGGAGATGGACAATGACAACTCTTCACTGGGCTTTGCATACCACAGTGTGGCACCTACCATAAATGAAGACAACATTCTACAGTTGAACATAACTTAGATAGCAAAAACAAATTAAAAAAATAATTGAACATTTTCCTCTTGATGTAGAAATCAGAAGACTTACTGTTTGCAGCATTTTGACAAATTTCTGCATCAGCAAAAGTACCTCACCTCAAGTCCCACCTCTGCAGTGTACTCCATACTCATTTTCTTTTAAATGCCATGATTGAGTGAACTGGTTCTACTTAAAAGCCCCACATATACACATACCTTTTGCAAATGTACTTTTGTCGCCTGACGAAAAACCACTTGTAACTGATGGATTAATACAATGCTTTTTCTTCGAAAACCACTGACTTATGCAATTGCACAATGCTTATTCTGTAGGAAGAACTGGAAAGTAACCAGTCCAGTTATGACATTTTGGGGAAATCACTATTGTATATGTTTCTTCTGGGAAAATCCATGAATATGTATGTAAAATAGAGCATCTAAATAAGGAGAGGTTTCTGTACTGAGCATACACAATATTTTGGAGAGATAACTCCTCCATGCATCCAGCTGAATGAAGAACACCAGCTTCTTAACGCTACACTTAAACTTAGTGTTAAAAGAGAGCCCAGTACACCAAGTAACAATATGAAATCCTGTGATGGTAGACTAGAGGGACCACAAGGAATTGTCCAGGTCAAGCACAGAAGTAGGGAAAAGCACTACAGGCTCAGGAGATGCCTCACTCAGACTCCGTTTCTGAAGCCATTATATAGTTGTCTATTACTTTGACACTAGGCAAAAACCTTCACACTAAATTATAAATCAAAGTGGTGCTATTAYGAGCTAAATTAGGTTTCCAAAGCCTCAGTTCTGACACGGTCTATGGCAAAAGAACAAACAGCTGACAGATCTCTGGACCAGCTTGGCACCTCTTGCTCTTCATAAATAATGTACCAACCACTGTTTCATTAAAAAAAAAAAAACTCTGGGTCTAACACTTGAAATACTTCTGTGTGTTTTGCTGGGAAAAACTGTGCATGTTTAGGTCTGTGACTGTCTTAGTAAAAACATCTCACAGAATAACTAACTTGGATCAGCCACCAGTGGCTACMTAAACTTCATGAAATAATTCCACTATTTTCAGTGATCTGTATCTGTTCTGCTGGCTTGCTTCCTTTTTTGGTTTCGTTCTGGCCTTCCTCTGAAGGCAACCAGGATACTATGGATGAGGTTGGTGACTGTCATTTAGGCAATGACAAGAATGGCCAGGGACTTCCCAGGCAACAGGACCCAGCACCAAATACCGAATGCATTTTGTTTCACTAATGATGCTGTTTAGTTTAGGAATAATATGGCTACTGAGTACTCTAGAACTCTGAACTAACTGGCAAGAAGCTTAAATACAGAGTCTCATGGCACACACTCACTGTTCAGGCAAATGCAGCAAAAAGGATATACCTAGTAAGAGGTGAACCTACCAACTATTTTAAGCACATACTGCAACACCATTTGCTCCCAAACTCATTCCAAAGCTCCCCTTCCTCAGCAAACACAAGTTTTTCATCTAAAACTGAACACAGATTGATTGTAGTACAGTCCAACAGATGCGCTCAAGTCTTCGGGTATTTTATAGTTTTTAGTTTAAAATCCTGTTTAAGCTGGAGAATGTTGTTGAAGTACTATTTTATATAGCTTTTCTGAGTACATGGGGACTTGCATGCATTCAATACATTTGGTACGAAGTAGACAGGTTCACAGACAATGTATGTGGGCTACGTGGACTACATAGGGTGACCATGAGTCATTAAAAACTGATGTCCTACCCAGAACTGTAAAGAATATGCCTTGTCTCCTATTTGGAAGACAATTCTTTCTGTCGTCTCTTATATGAGATCTAAATGCACCAAAATCCAGCTTCTAGCAAGTTATATATAAACATAAACACACGAATACGAATATACAACCATGCTGATGTCCCCCCACCATCACAGCTATACTGACCCTAGCCTGTTACTTCAGATTTTAAGGGAGTGATGAAACACTGCAGTTTCATTGAGCTTGGGAAGTGGAAATATCAAACATAGCTTGCATGRCTAAAATCTATCCTCATGGAAAATAAAATCTCTCCTCATGGAAATCCAAAATATTTACTACAGAGAAACCACATAAAAATTGTATTAAAGCACTTCTGTGTACTGAAAATAAAACTTCCTGGCTCTGTGCCATGGAACTCCATGTGAAACTCTGAGATGGCTTGTCATTTTGATTAAAATTTACTCTAAATCAGAGAGGAAACTTTCACAATGCTGTGCTATTTAATCTTGCCTTTAGAGAAAAATCAATCATCAGTCCATTCCAATTACCGCTCTTGCAATGTGCAACAATTGCTTCTTTTCATCCACTATTCTGAATATCTTGTGTACCATATTCAGTACCTATTGCCCTTGCTACACTATTAACTTACAGGTCATGTTTCACCAAGGAGAGGCAGCTCATTTTAGAAACATTCAAGAAAAGTTGGACATGATGAACACAACACTTCTACTCATGGGCAAGACACAAACAAATCCCCATCCAGATACCAGGTACTGTGGAGCTAAAGATGCCTTCTCATAATTTCTGCTAATTTGTAACAAAACATATTATCTCATACATCAAAATCATGTGTCTATAATGGTGCTCAAAACTTTTTTTTTTAATTCACTTATTTTTTTGAACTTATTTTTTTGCTTCCTCTCTCAAGGACTCCTCCGGGGGCCAAATAAAAAGAAAATTATTAGATTCAAGCTCATTATTTGTTTTTCAGTATTTCAACTTACTGAACTTTGACAAATTAAGACAAATTTTGTTTCTGCTTACTCTTTCAAAACTCTTAATTCTAGATGTAACGAATCTGCCGGGGTTTAAAACAAGACACTCTCGATTTGTTCACATAAAAGCCTCAGAAAGCACTGATAAATGGAATTAGGAGACTATATTTCTTGAAATCTGACTTTKTTTAAAAACAGAGCTGAAATCCATGTTATTTCACAAAAAAAACCACACAAAATTAAGTGTGAAGAATTCCACAGCAGGAAGTTTATGAGTTTGGAGGAGCAGAGCTAAAGGGTGGAGTATTAGAGCTGGACTGTTGTTTCCTGCTGCACAGCAGGATTTTTATCACCAATTCAGCAGCAACACTTTGGCCTGCCTCCAAATGCATATTTCCACAGCAAACTCCTTGGACTCAGGAAACGCTCTGAGCTTCCCAAACACTGAGGCAGTGAGCATGGGCCCCTCTGCAGATTATTCTTTGCTGCCCAAATAGCCAAATCTGACTAGTTTCATCCTGTGCTATGCAGTCTCTGTGAACAGACACTGCTCCCAAGCATAAAGGGTACCAGAGCAAATTCTGAAGAAAACCAAGAAAACATGGAAAAAACCMCAGACGGATTAATGGACATGCTAGGGCTGATCTTAATGATCCTACTCTTCTCAGCAAGAATTTACATTTCAGTAAAATAGTGCTGAATCAGAAGAGAAGCATTTTAAACTGATTTTAATGATTATATGCTCACTTTAACCTATGCACAAAGTAAAAAGGTTAACTAATCTCCTTTCAAAGTTTTTCTGTATGTTTCCCTCCCCCAAAACCCTTATTTCCCTCATTTTCTTTTCTGCTTGTCTTTGTCCCCTACCACCAGCTTTCCACAGAGAATATGCCTCTCTTACCAAAAAAGTTCAAAAAGGGGAACATAATTCCACAAAAATTTGACATGCAMATGAAAGAGGGAATACAAGCAAATTACAGAATCAATCTGCTCACAGAGAATATGGATTTGAAGTCCCCTATTTAACACACAAAATCAAGGGGAAAATTTTCAACTGTTTTAAAAGCTAAAGGTATATTGCTTCCAGCTGCCACTAATCCTCCTTTCCTGCAATAAGCCCATCAAGCAGGATGAAACAATGCAGTATTTTGACACTGGACACTGAATAGCTGCACCCCATTTTCAAAGGCAACAAAGTACAGCAGCACAACTAAGCTCCATTAGGAATCAAGATGAGGAATTTTGAGTTTTTGGGCAGTATGTATGAGAACAGAACAAGAGTACAAATACCTGGTTTTGTTTRAGTTTATTTTCTTGTAAACATTGAAACTATGCAATTTCATCTCCATGTGGTCCCTATGTCCCTTGCTGCCCTAAGTGGTACTCAGAGGCACACCTCTGGCACTGGGCAATCATCCAGGTAACACATGAAAAAAGCCTCCAGTTACAGTTTTTTATCCGGTACAGATGTTATWCACAAACGTTTCCCAGACTTTTTAAACCCTCCTAACTGCGTGCAGCACTCCAATAAGAAGTCTAATTAATTTTTTTAATTTAAATCTAAATTCTTCCTCACTACTTCAGAGAAAGAGACTCCCACCACCTCAAATATTCAGCATATATTTTTTGCAGTAATCATACCAATAGCAAACCATGACTTGAAGTAGCAGTGACTTGAAGTAGGCTGTGAAGGGGGGTCTTAAAAATAATTTGAAACTCCAGAATCCCTCACTCCCACACCTCTTCTATTTTTTAACAAGTTATCAGTAAGGTTATGAATTACTCTCCCAAAGATAACACAACTGCAAAAAAAAAAAAGAATTTTTAGTTTACTAGGAAACTGTCAGAATGAAATAAAACTAGAGTATCAGAGTTGAATTTTCCCATTGAATTAATCCCATTTTCTCTTTGGCTAGCCAGAGTTTGGATTCACAGTGTATTCAGATTTCTGGCTTCATCTCCTGCAAAGCAGTGAGTTGACTGGATTAACTCATTAGGCCATTCAGCTATCACCAATCACTTCCCAGGTTTCACCCTCTGTCTCAATACAACCAGACAAATACACCCCCTGAATTGAAAGCCAGTGTTTTCAAGTGCTTTGGCACACACCTCACCAGCAGTTCAACACCTCAACTGTTTGCAGCTACAGAGCACACAACCAAAAAATGCTGTGGGCAAGGACAGGAACATCTACACTACTGACTAAGCAGCTATTTAAAGACATTCTTTTTTTAATTGTTCACCCCTGTTATTTTGAGACAAGTCCCTGTCTCGCTGCCTGGTAGCACCTACAGCTGATGTTAACTTCATGCTTGCTGCCTGCCCATTTCAAAATTATGAGTATATATGGGATATATACTCAATACAGGATGCAGTTCAGTCTTTTAAACAGTACCTTCAAAACTTACTTTTGCTTACTCACATCACATTTCATGCCTGGTGCTCTCCCCCTGACACAGGAACTGTATCAGTAAATTAAATGTCATGGGAGCTCTCTACAAGCAGAAGCAAAAACACTAGTATTTCTTGTCCCAAAGTCCCTGTCAACATTTTTAACCCTTARAGTTCTGCAGCTGAAGCGCACTTTGTATCCTCTGCATTCATATTTTAGCAGCTACAGAAATCTTTCTGCTGTTGTACGTGGTCCCCCTCATACCCTTCCACAATTCCACATACCTGCAGAGCCCAGCTGCCAGCCTGACACACACAGAGCTTGAAATCAAATAATTTTACTGAGGTACTTTTCAGACAGGATTACATTTGTACAAGGCTCAACTTCAAAGCAGGAAAGCTTGGGTCCAAGGCCAAATGTGAAACTCTACCTTTAGTGAACTACCTAAATGCACACCACAAGACAGCAAATGTGACGTGCAGCGACAGTCCATGCACTCACTTCACCTCAGATCTGAGCCACAGACTCAAGTTTCCTAAMAGAAGCTGCATCCCAGTTTATAACTTGCTAATCTGTCTCCTAATGAGTTCAAGCATTTCACTACCCTCACTGTGGTCAGAGGTTATAACATGCAACTCACACTCAGGCCAAATAACATCCTGTATCAATTTAACAGAGACTAGCTTCATTTTCCATGAATTAACATATTGCAAAATACATGGTAACTCTTCACACAACTACCCTGAAGTTGCACCATGACACTTTTATCTAAGTAAAAGATTTTAAATTTTAATTGGCCTACACAGTAAAAGCAAGAGTTTTGTACCATGGGGTGGAGAAAAAGTTCAATAATGATGATAAAGAACTGAGATGATCACTTTTCCATGGTCAGCAAATATGCAGGTTTCTCCTCAGAMGGAAATTTACCGAAAATACATAATTTAATCAGGTTAGCTATATTGGTGTAATTCCCTGTRAGGTCAAATTCACTAGAAGACTGAGCAGTGTAATAATGTTTTTTCCATCTAGGATGTGTTCAAGAGGCCAGAGATATATAAAACAGTTTGCTGCTTTCCYCTAGTCTTTTTGCAAATTCTCTTCCTCTGGAGATCACTGACCRGATATTGTGGTATTGAAAACAAGTATCAGAGATACAGAGTCATTAAATTTCACTCAATCTGCATTCTGAACACACCTTTACATCCACCAATACCCATCACCTGGCAAAGCAKACAACTTTGAATTGCWAGKGTGCTAACTTCATGCCATCCAACAATCCTCACAAGATCCTTCACCAAACACTTCARCAGTTCAAGAAACAAGACAAAAAMCCASAGTCATCCTATATTTAACCTCCAYGYTGTCATGATRAAGTATCTTAGTGTKCATCACTTGGAGGGACACTTCATCYTCTTCYTGCAGGATCTTAACAGCTACAATTTATGACAACTAAATCCCTTCCATGTGGTGTGTTTATGTATGTATGTATCCATCCATCTACAGGCATGCACATGGGGAGTTTGTGTCTGCATTTATGCAAACTGGCTGACTGCTGTCACAGCTCTTGCACAGTGAGCACACTCCCTGCTCCAAAGCTGGACTGCACCTGGGCACATCTTTTTCCCCAGGACAACTAGAATGATTTTGACACAGCTGGCAGAGCTTGTGGCATCACACTCACCCTGGGTGGGACAGTCTGCAGGGCTGTGATGTAGTTCTCCAGAGCAATGCGGCGACGGTCATTCAGCATGGCTTCCACTCGTGCCATGTGAGTCTCCACCAGCTGCTGTCTTTCATTTGCTGCTTCTTGTTCCAGTGATTCCACTTTCTCCTGGAAATGCTGAAAAAAACATCCATCACAACAGAAACAGAGAAGACATCAGCACAGACAGCATACATGAACACTGCTGTCTGCAAGCCACCAAAATCTTGCTGCATGCCCATTTAGTTTGGCCCCCAGAAATTCTGCACTGCATATACCTRTTACTGATTTCAGTGGGAACTGTTAATGCACTGTATTCAGGAACACCTAGCCATATTTTATTAATCTAATAGAAATATTCCTGACATGCTCAGCACAACCACCACTGAACCCTTTGTTTGCCTGAGACAGGGATTCAGCACCACAGAATAGTGCCTGGGGGAAGGTGAAGTCTGGCAAGTGTATATCCCTGCCATTGAGAGCCATCAACATGATTTCATAAGCAAATCTATGTGGGGAGAAAAATATGTCCAGCCTGAACAAAATCACTGTAATTTCTTGCAAACTGGCCACCAGGAAGAAAAATCGAGCCCAAACTTATTCCAATAGAGGAAAAGATTGACTGGATAAAACTCACAGAGAGCAAAGCTGTGGGATTTAATGTGCAAACCAATCTGATTCTGAACCTTTCCTTTTAATAGTTGTGTATTGAAATAATTCCAGTAGTACTGAGTAATAACTGACAGTGGGATTCAAGGTGTGTCTGGCTTGTCAGAGTTWTTGAATGATAGCATAATTTTGTACAAAATAATTTTTGGTTGAGTTTCTTTCAGATAAAAYTGATGGCAATTCCTTCCTCAAATCACCTTTTCCACCTCTGCTTTGAGCTTAGGTCCTGCAGCTTGTATTAGTCTATCATGGCCTAAATTATAATAGGAGCCTGTGGGAACCAAGTTTTCAGCTCTCACTCAAGGCAAATCTAAATTTAAGTGGAATTCTACCTCTCCGTGCAGTCAGGAGCAAAGTCCTGSACTGCTGTTCCAGGGATTGGCTGCAAAGTACAGAAACACACAGCAGCCACTAACAGCTGGAAACAAAAACAGCAAGAGGAAAAGAAAGAGAAGAATAATATTAAATGTTCATAAAGTAGGTTATAAAATTACATCACACCCAGCACTCCTTCCATCTTAACTGGGGCCCCAAGGTCCCCAGTTGGGGACCCCCAAGGTCCCCAAGCTGGTAAGGTTGTGGTTGCATTTTCCTTTACCTGGATAACAGCTTTCTTGTCAGCCTTCGGCAAGTTCTTTGCTTGGCGTTCTGCTTCTTCCCACTCTCTCATGACCTAATGAATAAAACAAAGAGYGTGACTTTCCTATTTTCCTCTCTTGTCCCAGGGCTTAGCAGCAGCCAAGCACTGCAACTTCAGGAGTCACATTTTTACATTCCTCTCCTCCTTTTATCTCTATAAAAAGGGCAGTTACAACATTTAATGAAGGTAGGATCCTGTTATGAAATTAAACAAAGGCAGTATTTGTGTGTCCAAGCACTGTGCCAAGCTCTCTACAACTGTTGGGAAGGAACACAGACGTTAGTCAGCCCTCAAGCAAGGGAAGTAGAGATCTCCATGGGTGAACACATCAACCCTTYTTCATCTCATGCAGAAAGAAATCCAGAAAATTCCACCTATCATACATCCTTGGACAAAATGAGTGAACTTCAACCTGTTCCAATTGTCTTCTTTTTTGGCACCACAAAACCTTTTAATTTATTTAGGCTGCATCACTGGCCTGAGTAGGGCAGACCAAAAATTACATATAATTTGTGCGAGGCCAGCTATTTGTCYAGAAACAGGGGTTGTAGCAGCACTCTGAGAACAGAATATATCTTTCAACTACAACTCTGTCAGAAAAGTATCAGAGGAGGTCTCTCAGTGTCATTTCTTTCAGCAATGTGAGAAGCCCCCTCCTGCTCTAACACRGAACAGTATTTCAATAGTCAGGGCATGGGTTACTCTTAACTTGCTGTCCATGTTATCTGAAACCTTCTTGTGGCCTTACCTAGGGCCTTCACTCATTCCACACCTAGACAGCAATCTCCTCAGATAACACATTTTTATACAGGAACAATTATTCTCCCTGAATGCAGAGCACACAAATAGGTGATTTGTTTMTGAGCAGGATTAGCACAGTAAGAAACCTATAAGCCTTACTGTGTGCATTTCCTTTTCTCCCTTTCTCARTAAAACACCTGCTTTTCTACCATTTAATAGAAATAGTCAAATATAATTTAAAAAAAAAGCTCAGAGTCCAAATGGACAACTGAAATTTTACCAAGACCAATACCAAAGGTAGGAGAAATAAGACCTGCTGTGTCTCATGTTTCCAAGTTGAGCCTCCAGCACTCAGGCTTCCCAGTTTTCCCACATACCACACCAAACACTGCTAATCAGGCTTTCTGATGGACAGACTGGAAAGTGCTGGTGGTGCCTCAGGGTACCTGGTTGAGCCTGTGCCTTTAAAAAAAACTCAAAACACACAAACCTGGGATCAAAGAAGATTTTTAAAAGTCCCAGGCCTTGAAATGTAATACCTCTCAGTTCTACACTGGGTTGTAGGATTACCCAGCATGCCGACTACTGCACTCCAAAACAATTCAATGTACAGGATATTGTTGTCAAATTTTTATCTTTCTTTTCACCCCAAGCTCTAGAATATATCTCAAGACAGCATTACATCAGTCATAGTAAAACAGATCAACTGTCAGCAAAATTATTTATCTGTAAGGGRTCCTGGTCTCCAAAACAGCCCAAAAGTATGGAGGCTTATCATTTGGGAAGTTAATAGGGTGCTGAAAACTTTCAAGTGCAGGCTTTTGCATTTCAGCAGGRGCACATTTAGGCAGCAGTTACAAGCAGAGACCTGAAATTAAATACTTAGACATCAYAGTCTTTATCTCACTCCACTCTTTCATTGGAAACTGGAAACTGTAAGCTGAAATTTAAGTCCCAAGAACTGTACTCTAACCTGTGCAACTGGCAGCCTARAACTGCCTCTTCCATTTACATTATCTTCTCATCAAACAATACCTGTTGATGTGTAAATTAGGGCCAAACTTTAAGGAGACATTAAAAGTAATTTTCAAGGGGTTGTAGCACAGAGCTGAGGACAGAGAACATGATTGACAGCGCACTGAAGTTACAGGTCACCTCCCGCCTGCTGCTATCACAGTACTTTGGCACAGGAGATTTCATTGATTCTCTGTCAAAACAGGACGATGTGACACAAACTGACACAAAATTTAGAACACACTGATGTGTTCCAGAAAAAACTTATTAATGCTCAGAGTGCTGCTGTGTATTCAGTGCACATCAAGTATTCAGCTCTCAATTGCGCTTGGGCTGTATGACTGTGTGGGCTGAGAAAACTTAATTCATGTACAGAGGCAGCACCTTTCTAGAGACCTGATGTGCCACTGATGTCAAGATGTGTCAAAGGATGGAATTTTATGGTTTATGGCTCAACCATTTTCATGAAGGCTTTTTCCCTATTATAGCAAAAATATGCAACAAAAGCTGCACAGAAGACCACTGAAGCCCATCCTGAATGTGCCTGACTGAAACCCTGGACTGGGACATAAACCACCATCTCTAAGGGACAGAGATAAGAAAAGTGACACTATTGTTCAARGCATCTGTGGAAGAGCATCCACAGCAGAGCCCAGCCTAGCACCTTCAGGGGTGGAGGCTGCAGACCCAGGCTTTTCTGCTGCCAGGTTTGTACAGACCCCTACACCAAAGGGAGGAGGARGRTWTTGGGTGTGTGGCAAAAAAGCCCCTGGTCAGAGGCAGTCAATGCCCATCCTCTGCTGTGCAAACTGTGCCAGCTGTGGGGGCCTCCTGATCTCRGGAATGTCACATCTATGGGACACTCACATGGGGTGCWCTTGAGGGGGTGTCATGGCCCATCAAAGGCCCCCCCAAAGGGGTCYCCAGACCCTGCAGCAGAGCACTGCACGTGATGGCACATGACACAATTCTGCAAGGGACAGKGTCMAACTGRCCCCCCWCAGGGAGGTACCTGGGTCTTCCCACCTGCCCAAATGYATTTTAATCCATTGGATTCTATACTTTTTGATGGGGACCCCTCACCACCAAGAAGATCAGATTCAGGAGAACAASAAGRTGCCATTTGGACCCACAGAGGAGTGATATGCTTCTACTTAATCTGTCTCTCTCACTCTCCCTTTCCCCCCCACCTTTTTTCCTATTTCTTTCTCTTCTCTTTCTTTCAATTTTCCTCTTTTATTATTAAATAAAATATATAAWTTTTTTGGTACCAATATCTAACTTTGTTTGGTTTTTATCTCATTTTGGGGAATATTCAAACCTTCAGGGTTTGTTCTGCCTTATTCACAGATAATTAGTTTTCCTGCTCCTCTGTGATTAGAGCTGATTGCAACAGGATGTGAACTTTCAGAAGGCCTAGCAATTATGGCATTAACCCAAGTCATAAATGATGTGCTCAAGCTCGAACATTGGCCTACGTTAGCAACTTTAYAATTTTCTTCTCCCTTTATATCTTAAAACCACATCTCTAACATCTGCCTAATTTTTGGACTCTGAAAGAGTAAATATGGATTTTCAGAACAATAGTTCCCTCGTCATCTTTATCCCCCAAACCAGCCCTCTCTTAATCCACATAACAAAMACAAGTACTGTGGGTAATGTGATAAGGGGACCTTTGGCTAGACCAGGTCTCTCTGTCCATTTTATTTCTTTAAACTTTTTAAGGAATGGAAGGCAGAATGATAAACTGACACAGTTAGTTGGGAGGGATGTAAATTAGGGGCCTCAGAGTTCAGCTTTGGTGCCACAAGACTGAAAGGTTTTCAAAAAAGAAGAGTAACATGGCTGTCTGCAGAAACAATATTCCTGTAAAAACTGCTGTGCCCCGAGTGTCGATTTTTGTAACTGAGAAGATGTCAGTGGTTGAGAGCATCTGTGTGTGTGTGCTAACAACCGAAGATACAGCTATCCATGGGACACACTATCACCTACAGGGAGCTCCTGCTCCCACCAAAGTTCATCACTTCATGGAACTGTGAGAAACAYACCCAAAGGGCAAGGAGAAGAAAAAAATTCCCCAGATACACATGTGCAGAAAAAGGCTGAACTTGGCATCTGCACTTAAAAACCTATTCTCCCCTGCTGACAGCACAAACCTAAGAAAAACACACAGATTTATGGCTCTTCAAGGGTTGGAGGCTTTGTACAGGGAAAATGACAGCTTCTGATTGCRCTTTAAGCAGCAAGCCATTCCAAAGTCAAACTTCTTCAAAACTCAGRACTTAATTCATGGCAGATGCCTTTTTAAATTGGGCTGCAGGGGACAGCAAGAGGGAAAGAGGCAGTATGGAAAATGTCATACGTTATTAAGAAATGCTAAGTACAAAAATTTTCATTATGTATTGAAAGCAGCAGAATTTACTCCCCTTTTTTACACTGGGCACAAAAGCATATTGGCAAGAGAAGAATTTAGGGCAGACATTAGGGCTAGCACAATCAAACTAGCAGACGTACTTGCCTGAARGTTGGCTTAGTGAGAAGGTCACAGTCAGGCCAAAAAGATCCCTATCTTTGTAAAGGGCTTTTGTTCCACACTTAAGTCTTGACTCTTTTTCTGGTAATAACATTACTAAACCTCTCCAAAGAGCCCTGACTACAACTGAGGGGGTAATACTACTAAATGGACAGTTTTAAGGAAGGAAACAGGCTTCCCACAYACAGTAGTAGGGAAGTTGGAATCTAGGGAATACATGACCCAGTATTATTTAACATCTTTGTTGGGGATGAGGACTGTAAGACTGAGAGATCAATCTCAGCCAGGTGACACCAAGCCCAACAATGTGATTGATAACCTAAAGAGAAGGGATGTCATTCAGAGGGACCTGGACAAGTTGGAGARGCAGGTGTGGGCAACCTCAGGTTCAAGTTCAACAGCACCATGTATTGGCTCCTGCACCTGGGCTGGGGCAATCCCCAACATCAACATAAGCTGGACAATGAGTGSACTAAGAGAAGCCCTGAGAAAAATATGAGCTGGCCATGTGTGCTCAGGAAGCTCAATGTATCCTGCACCCAAAGCAGCATGGACAGCAGGTTGAGGATGGGATTCCTCACTCCCTCTGCTCTGCTCTGCTCTGGTGAGACCCCACCTGCAGTGCTGCATCCAGCTCTGGGGCCCAAAACAAGAAGCACATCAACCTGCTTGAGTGGGTGTAGAGAAGGTGCGTGAAGACAATAAAGGATTAGAGCACCTCCTCGTTGAGGCCAGGGTAAGAAATYTGGGGTTGTTCAGAAGACTTCAAGGAGACCTTATAGCAGTCCTCCAYTGCCTAAAGGGAGCCTTCAAGAAAGCGGGAGAGGGACTTCACACAGGGATGTGTAATGATATGGAAGAATGGCTCTAAACTGAAAGAGAGTAGGTTTAGATTAAATATTAGAAAGAAATGCTTTACTGTGAGGGAGATGAAGTCCTGGAACAGTTTGCCCAGAGGAGTTGTGGATGCACCATTCCTGGAAATGTTCCAGGCCAGGCTGGATGGGATTTTGAGCAATCTGATGTAGTGGAAAGTGACCCTGCCCATGGCAGAGGGATGGAACTAAATTATCTTTAAGGTCCCTTCCAACCCAAACCATTCTATGATTCTGTAGTTTACTAGGACTAAAAATCAGCTGAAGACCTGTCTAGGATGTTGGAACAAGTAGCATGCAATGATAAGAAAAAAAGTCTTGAATGTACCACCAAACACTGTACAGGCTGGTTGAGAACTGCAGTATTTTCAGATGTTTGCTTCAGAAATAAACTTTCAAGAAGCAAAACTATTCTAGCACACAAGGTATCATTAAGTTTCTATCRTAAGTATTCTACAGGGTATGATTCCAAAAACATTGTAAACAGCCAGAGGAAAAGCAAATTTTCAGACACGAGCACATCACAAGAAGTCTGAGTAGAGAAATGCATAAATAAACTGCTTCCTTGAGTAAGGTTTAGTATCTGGTTCATCAGGCTATTTAGCTGCAACTAATTAAGGGAGCTGCACTGGCATACATGAACTGGAAAGAGAAAAAGGGGAATTGTACTAAAACAAGAAACAAGAACCCCAGTACCTTGCAATCAGTTAGCATATCCTCTCTCTGTTGGAGAACAGCAAACATTTAAAAGGTTACACGTGCATCACTGAATGTCTATCCCCATTTGCAYGGGAACACAGTTTTCCTGCTATTGGGGCTGCATCAGTAATTCTTGGGAAAAGTTTAAAATTTTACGTTGACATAAGTCTCCTTACAGTACTTCCCAGTAAAGTATATAAGCCTTGTTGCTTTGAGAGTGGTGCAGAAAAAAAATCCATGATCTGTAATCTAAAGGGATGGACACTTTAGAGCACAAGGGATTAAAAGAATCTGAACCAGAAGCGCAGACAGACTTCCCTAGTAAATGTCTTTTATAAGCTGTGAACTATGATGTAACATAACCACTGACAGAGGCTTGGTCTCTGCTTKTGTGAACATCTTTATACAAGAGAAAAAGAAACACAAGTTTTGAGAATTTAATGGTAAACAAAGGTAARTCTCAGAAAGTGGATATGCAGAATATTTACATTTTTCCTGATTACATGTTTTACAATATTTCACTTCAATGTAATTTTTTCAGTGATAAATTTCCTTACTCTTTATATGATTATATTTTGCATGTCAACTAGAATGCATCTGATTTTTTTGTTAACTGCTGTTGCAAAATAAGGTGTGCATCAAACCTAATACTATTTTAAAACTAGCATTTTTATTAAATCAAATAAATACCTGTGTTTTGTGAACAAGCCAATCTATTTTTGCTTATGGCATTTATCAAGATTAAAAATTACTTGATTATTTTCTCYCTTTTTAATAGAAGAAAAATAGGCATTTCTGCTGCTTTATTTCTRCTGCCTCCATTTTTCAGCTTTGAAAGAACTGGACATAAAATAAAAACATTTGGTGCAGCTGGAAGACTTGGCTAGCGATTCTCACTTGTTACCTTTTTTTTTAATGAGAAAAGCATTGACAGCAAAAGCTGAGTTARTTTATTCAGCATTGTTTTTAACATAACAAATAACAGATTCATTTTCAGCTACATACATATTTCAAGTTTGTATTAAGAACATAGCTGATTTTTGTTTAAGAAAAAAAAGTAATTTTAAAATAAATTGCCCGAAAAGAAACACAACTGGTGTTGGACACCAGATGTTCATGTGAGGAAGCACAGAATGGTGAACTAGCTGGCTTTTCTATTTGCCCATAGCATCTACTATTTTTTTAACTTTTTACAAGTTAACATGGAAAAGCTAGTTCAATACTGTACAAATCATAACTTAAATTTCTAAAAATTAGCTTTCCCTTCTACAAATAAACTCTGATCTTCAAAGCTGTGCAGGAGGGTCTGTGTACTTCAACATACACGTCCTTTTGGATGTGATTTTATAAGCAGCTTAGGCAACCTACTGATTAGTTGTTTTTTTTTTTAATGTACCTATCATGCTGCTGTTTCCCTGGACCAACTCAGSATGCTGAACAGGCCAGAGCTGGTGATTGGAGCTGTTTTTGGAGGACTGACATTGCAGGAGAAAGGGAGCTGACCTGCCTCATCCTCAGTGTGCTTATTAGCATAAACAGGAAGGATGGCCAGAAACATGCTAATGAGGGCACCAGCTCCRGCATCAGTCAAACCCTTGAACCACAGCCTTCAGTTGGTTTTAACGTGCTCATGTTAAAACAGAAAATTCAGTTCACCCAAATACTGCCCTTAATTACTCAGCTTAACCTGTACATACTGGGATTTTTGAGACAAACCTGGAACCACAGCAAGAATCTGAAGACTATGCCAAGGAAATCTGCACCAAGTACCCTTTGCTTTCAGGAGACCCACTTCAACAACATTTTTTACAAAAAGGTTATTTCAAGGGGAARGAATGATGGGGTGGTGACTGTATTATGCACCAACTCTCTGCATGCTTAAGCAGGGCAGGGTCTCTTCCTCTTTTAGGTAGGCTCTGGACCTTTTTTATCCTCCAGATTCCCAYTAAATTGGTTCTATTTTCTCTATGTAAAGAGGAGACAGCTTACTTGTGTTTCAACACTTCCCAGGCAGATGAGGAGCACCTATCTTCCTATCTGTGACATCATATTTTAAGTATGTGGCTTGCACCAGTCAGATGAGTGSTACAGGTGAGGTGCCCTGCCCAATTTATTAGGCACCAGGCACAAATATGGTGCCAATAGACAGGAACTTATACTAAGAGCTTAATTTTGTTTTCATTCATAAAAATTTTCATTTTTGGAGTAACATTTTAGCACAGAGCTTAGGTATCAGTATCAGACAGACAGACTGACATGCCATTAAGGGAACAAAGTTACAATTAAACAATACAGTAWATCAGCTGCACAGGTATATGAAGTGCTCATGAATTACACTACATTCGTTTTTTTGTGGTTGTTTCTTTCTAAAAAAATACGCATCATGGGCTTTCCTTCAAACCTCTTACAGTTTTTCTTTGCTCTTATTAAAACAGAACTGTTATCACTATTTATAGGCATTGCTATGATAAACCCTATTTCTGAGAGAGTGGGTAACTCATCTCTTACTGGATTAAAACCACTGCACAATTTCAGGCTACATGAATCCATTTAGTTGAAGTGAAAGAAAAGGGTCTATTCAGTTCTGATTTTCAGTTCAAAAGCACCAATTTTCCTCTTTTCTTTGACTTTAGATGCATTTCATATTACCTGGAGGCTCAAGACCATTAGATGAACATATGTGATCTTACATTACCCCAGAGCACACACAGAAAATTAAGCCCAACACAAACCACCCCCCTCAGCTTCCCCAAGGGAAGGATGATTAATAGAGTGGCCAAGTTCTTTACTTGGAAACATGAATAATCTCAATAAACATACACTCTTCCACAAAGATGAGAGAAATTTTTTACAGCTTTTTTCAGCCTGCACTGGTAACTRTAGCAATTTAGGATTGCAGTGCTGACCCAGCCACAAATATGTGTCAGTCACCCGAATTCTTAGATAAGAGTCAGAAAGGCAGTAAACGGTGTATTTACAGCATTGCAAATTGGCATGGCACCTGGATGAAGCCTTGGGAAAGAAGAATATGAAAGATCACTTATTACTTGACAGAAAAACTCCTACATTCAGGAATAAAGAAATTTCCCCTTACCTGAGACATTCTTTCACGATGCTTAGCTTCAAGCCTCTCCTTGGCTTTCTGGAAATGGGCGTGTTCATTCTCATCTCCAGGGGTCTCTAAATATTTGTCAACAGCATCAGGAGTGCTAGCAGCTGTGGTAGGGACTGAGGTAAAATTTGAAGGTAGAGAAATAGAGGGAGGGAGAGAGAAGAAAAGCAGAATTTCTACTTTAGTATGGGAAAAAAKTGGTTGGACTAATAAAGAAGCATTTGTCCTAATTTCCATTGGAATAAGCCATCTATTTAGCCTCAGAGGAAGACACAGAAACAGGGTTTAGAGGAACATGTTACACACAACAAATACATACACATATATCAGGATTTTTCCCCCTCCCTCATCTCATTTTATAGACCAGGAGAAGCTCTGCAGAGTGAACAAAACAATGTTCCTGAAGCAGGTTAGAAACTGGTGCCAAAGGAAAAATTCCAAGTACAGAAAAAMCCCTGGCAATGAATGAAGTCCATAAAGCCAACCAAAAGCTCTTTGCAAAGTTACATGCTTTGTACATAAGTTTATTTTTAAAGGGTAAATTGTAACGTATCTTTGTCAATCAAAATCCATTTTAAAGCACTTATAGACCCCACAGTACWTAATGAAACACTTCAAATCTTTACCTTAGCAAAGTTTGGCCTCACAGATAGTTACTTTATTTGTAACAACTCTGATTAAAGAAGTGCCTCACAAAGGCTGGAAATAATCAGCGAGTTTGCACTAATTGCCAGACATTCCTGTTGGATACATAGGGGATAGCTGTAACACTGGTAGCAGAAAGATTTGCATTTGGGGTAACTCAAGGAAGGTGAGCAACAGTTCCCTCATTATGCAGTGATATCCAATCCCTCCTTTGCAAAGACTGAGACTGTTCTCCTTTCACGTTAGAATTAAAGTAGTGGGTATGGCATCTAACAATAGGCAGCATGAAAGAATTCAGGGTATTTCCTCAAAGACTTCTTGGAGAGAAACAAACTCCACCCAACAAAAACATACCATACTCCTATTATTCCTCATCCATTACCTTAATTAAAGGTGATACTTGCCACCTAAACTCGGTTTAAGTTGAATTTTCACATTCAAAAAGCCTCCTGTGTAAGAAGTTCAAGATACATTTCCTACCCATGCACAGCTAGAACCTGACAATCAGGCCTTCCATGAATATTACTTCCTTTTCACCAATCCTGACAAATACAATTTTTCCTTGCTGATATCCATTCAGCATTCATCTATTAATGGCTCAGATCACGCCTCTCCCCAAGTTCTTTAATGCACTTCATGACTGGGTGGAGGTTCCTAAAGCAAAACTTCTTCAAGCATCTTTGCAATGTTCTGTTGCAAGGTCATTCTCTTTCAGCTTATCACAAATTTAAATATTTTTGAGAGGAAAAAACCATTAAATTCTTCACATCTTGCATCTCTTGCAAATGAGAATGAATACAAGACAGAAGTATTTTCCTGAACCAAGGTTGTAAACAAGGGTTATCAAGTTCCACAAGCTAAAAAGAACCAAAACAAAAAATGCTGTGGGGTTAGACCCAGCAAAACAAATTACAGCAAACATTGCCTAAAACGGTATATTATTAAAATTCTTAGTGTTTSAAATTAGTAGCAGTCTAATATGTATTYTATTACCATCTCCATAAGCTGTTAAGATAAGGTGGGGCAGTGTTCTTTATCCTCTCCATGGCTCAGCCCTGCTCACGCTCTCTGGGAATCAGCAGCCATTCTGTGGGGGTATCTCTGCTAATGGGCCATCAAGGCATCCTGGAATGACTCACAGAATTCCATCATCCCATTGTGAGATGCCCCGCCCAGAGGGGAGGAGCTGAACATTCCTGCCTGGACATAAACTGAGGCTTGGAATACTSCAGGGCACTACTTCCACTGGAAACCAGAAAGCAAGAGCTCCATAGCCACCACTGAACCTCCGGGGACRAACCAGACTCCTCTACAGGATCACCACTTGGACAAGATCACATCTATCAGTCTGACAGGACTGCAGCCACTATTTAATTGGACTGCTACCACCACCCTGACCAACACGGTGTCAGGTCATGCTTTGACTTTGTCCGTTTAAGACAAGTGTTTCTCTATTATTGTCTTTATTTTATTTTAATTTCCCTATTCACCTGTAGTTCTGACTTGGAATCTCTCACAACATATTTGTGCGGGGTTAATTCCTCTGCTGGTTTGCTTTCAATCTAGCACAAAAAGGTACGGATCTTTATTTGCAACACACCTCTGAAGAAAAATGAAGGTGGAGAATACCTGCCACTTCAAAATCACCAAGAGATTTATCAAGTTTTGAAGTTCACAGTATTTACTCTAGAGAATAAATAACACTGTACCTAAGTGCACCCAAAACCCTGCGACAATGCTCTAAAATGACCATTTTTGATGAAAAGAAACTCCACGCCTCAACATTTAAACTAAGTTTCAGGATTTATGTAAGGAAGAAGGGAACTGACAACACTGAACCCTGTTGGTTCTCTCTGTTGTGAGCCACAGAAATTCAGCACTATCACTAAAAAACCCTCCTATTTATAAAAGGTCATTTTAATATGTCAAAATTTTCAAAAACTGACTGTGCCACCTGAGTACAACTCGTTCCCACTTTGAATGAGGAACAAATGAAAACATGACACCATGAAATTCACTTGGCTCTGAAGGCTGCAGGAGCTGGGAGAGCTGCCTGACAAATGAAGCACATTTAAGAGAACGGTCTTTCCCAACTTTAAGTTCCCAAGTTAAGAATTGAACATTAATGTAATTTCAAAATAGCACTCATWAAAAAAATCCTGTAGCTTTAAGGATGTTTAAAATGCAACAATTAGCAGATAAGTAAAAAAGTAATACAACAGATTACTTTCTTGTATGATAAGACAGAAATATTTCCTTTGATAACAGTAATATGTAATTTTTGCTTATTCTTGTCAATATATACTAATTTTGAGGCCATTAAATCAAAATTAACTGCCTGACAAATTTAATGACTTCAAAGGAGCCATTGTGAACAGTCACACAATAGAAGTTTGAATCATTGAAGGAAAACCATAGTCAGTACTGAACGTTCTTATTGAAAATCAAGAGACTGATCATGTTGTTTGACAGGCTGAAGGATTTGCTAACATCATCCTAAAAGCCTTCTAGTTCTAAGGTAATTTCGTATCAATTTCCATGGAGCTGGATGATAAATGTAAAAAACCAAACAAACAYGACAGCAGTAGCTCATACCCAACAGACACAAAATCAGCTTGAGTTGTGCAAAAAAAATCAAGGAAGCTGAAGTGTTCAACCTGAATCCATTGTCCATAAAGAAAGAATTACCTAGACTGAAAATCTGGTATCCCAAAATAAACCAAGAGAATCATGGAAATGGTAATAGTCTTGTCATTGTTTCATTGAAATGAATCTGAGGAAAGAAACCACCCAACCAGACAAAAACTTCCACGAGACAGAGCAGAATCTCTTGGGCTCCTGAAAATTCCAATGTATGTGATCTATAGCAAATTTAGAAATTGTTTCTTATTTCATTTCTAACCTCACATGCTGCAAGAGAATTTTCAGTCTTAGAAGAAAAAATCATTTAACCTCCCAAAGAGAGGATGCAATCAGATGTTTTGCATYTCTGGAAGCATCTTACCTAACACCAGAACTTAACAGTTCAACATGTTCTTTTTTTCAGTAAATACATTAGACCTCATTCCAACCTCCTGTACAGATCTCCCTCTTCACTACATCTTCTGAACTGTTGCAGAAGCTGATCATGGCTCATGAAGTATTCTCCTCACTCCCATTGGGGTGGATTTCTCCAGGTCCCTTCCCTGGAGCTTTGCCATGAACAGCTGTAGAAGACACTGAGATAAAATGCAGCTGGAGCACCAGCACAGCAATCTTTCCTCTAGGACTAGTCTTGCTTCTGTTCCAATAAAATACAGGTCAGCTCCTCTGCTCCACACCACACATAGCACCCCTTGCTGGGGCTTTTCATTTGTGTGCATTTTTAAGCCTTCTACTTACTGAAAGAGCTCCTAAGCCCATTTTGGAAAGTATTTTAGTAAAAGGAGCCCTGAGAYGCTGCTTGTGTTCTGGTCCTCCATGCCCTGTGAGCAGGCAGGGCAAATAAGACATGCACTCACTGTTAAATGTGTGAGATATGTCAGCTGATGCTCTCCCAGGAGTACCTGCTTGTAAAGCAGTTTGGGAGGGGTGTGCTGCTCTCCAAACAGAACCCATCTGATAAAACTAGCACCTAATTCATCTGCTTCAATGGTGTATGTACACTTTCAAAARGTGTAAACATCCCTTTTTCCAGCTAAAACACTCATGAAAACATAATGGTTGAGTTAAAGTAAGTGCAAAGTTCACACCCAGGGTAAAGGTAACAAATTCACACTTAGGAAAAGGTAAGAAATAACCATTTCTTCCCTTTTCATTGCAAACACACACAATTCAACCTAACTAAAACCAAACAAAGCAAAAAAAATCTGGAAATAAACATTCTAATATTTTAAGCTTTGATTAAATAGGTCAGAAATACATGAGAATACACTGTAAAACCTATGAGCTATTTTTAAACTTACCTGAGGCTTTCCTAAAGTTAGTGTTTTTTCCTGCACATGCATTGTACGTGGGCACACACACACAGACACASRAAATGTCAGTATTTTTGACAGAGAATAGAGAAAAGAAGGGTGTGAAGGCCTGAGGAGGTGTTAAGCTCAGAGCTGACCTACAGTGCCAAGAGGTCACCCACTCCCATGGCAGGTTAGCAAGAGGCCAAGGCGGCCGGAGCAGTGACAGAGGTGTGGACAGACCGCGGCTGGGGTTAGTGAGAGCCCAGACCCGCTCCCCACACAGCGGGTGCTGTGGAGGGCACTTACTGATGCTGCCACAGACCGCCATGCAGTATTCCTCTGAGTCAAAGTTGTTCCGGTTGCCGCCACAGCCACCGTAAAAGAAGGGYGCGCACTTTCCTTCGGCCACATCAAAGTACCAGCGGGAGATCATCGCGCGGCAGGGCCCGGTCTCGGCTTGCTCAGAGCACACCTCTAGTCACAGGAAACCCGGAGGAACCACATTTAGCATGGCAATGGTATCATCTCGGCTTTTAATTAGGTGTCTCTGTGTCCACGCACTCAAGAGGGGAAGGAGTTGCACCAAGATGGTGCTTTGGAAGGAGATACATCAAAAAGGTGTTTTGGGGAACAGGAAGCCCTTCCCCAGAAATAATTAAGGTAAATTTTTAACTGACTCAGATTCCTGCCATCAAGTCTCCTTAGCCTGTCTACACCTTCCGTTTTTAGCAACTTGATCTGCACACATTGAGAGGTGCTGCCCTGAAACAAGTGTGGAATTTCATCTGCTTCCAGGCCAGAGGGGTTCAACCACCAACTGACTGGGGGTTTACTGACAGCCCTGGGCAGATTCCTGTCCAGGGAGATTACTTGGTACCTGAAAGGAAACGTTTGAGAGCAGAAGAAGAAACATTTTCTCTTGTTCTTTTTTAGCACTTCATATACTCCCTGATCAAATTACACAAAAGAAAAACGAACAATTATTTATGCATTATAGTGGAAACGCAAATTCTCTTCAGATACCTATTTAAATGTAYCCAGTGATGAAGAAACTCTCTTTTGCAAGCCACCCAGAACAGGGATTTTAGTTCACAGTTTGAGGGCTTACATATACAAAATGACCTCYACAGCTTGAACCACCCATAGGAGGAAATCTCATTCCCAGTGAATATACATATAGGAAAAAAATTACARTGGTTTGTGCTTGTGAGCTGCCACAGTCTGCCTACATCCTGTAACACATAGAAACCCAAGAACCAAAAAAGAACCAAACCACACAAATTAAAGGAAGACAAAGCAAATTCTGTCTGCAGTTTGCAGTTAGGCCAATTACACATGTAAACGTATAGCCCTTTACCAATAATGTTCCAAACAGACAAAACCAGTTTTATCTTTCAATGTGCTGCACAGGTYATTTCAAATATACATAATACTAAATGCCATAAACCCCTCATTTATTTTCATTCCATGCACTACCTGGTAAACAAACTGCCACATTCAACTAGAGGCTTCTAAATTCTCTGCATAAATTTAAATTTTGTGGAAAGCAGATTCCTAAGGGTTGAAATGTAGGAAGAAATATCACTGGAAATCCCCTGATCATTCATCACCTCTCAGATATCAGCTACAAAGAAAACTGCTTTTCAGTATCTGTCCTGATCCATCAATTGACTCAGAAGCCTCACTACTTGTAAATAGGTTTTTATGTCCAATTGTCACTGGCAATATAACTTATAGCTTCCTCATATACAATAGAGGTACAATTACATGTATTCTAACTATAAATAATGTCAAGAATCAACTTCAGGGAGCATATATTGAGTCTCAGAGAAACAGATCCAAGAGTACACAACCATCAAGGATGTGCTAAAAATGCCTCACTTCTGTACCAAGAAATTAAGGGGAAGAAATACTGAGTTTTTTACTTGAAGAAAAACAAAATAAGTATTGTTAATTGCACAGCACACTAATTACAATTCATTGTATATTACCATATACTTCGTTATAGATATATATACACTAATATTTAGTATAAAAGTATTTYTCCTGACTTATTTTAAAATCAAATCCAACCATTCCAACCAATYATACAGTCAAAYCTTGACAAAAAGATAACACGAAATRTCATTTCTGAAAATACAAAGGTCTCAACAATTCAGTCTTTTTTATTTACTGATGATTAYGGGCCAATCTCTAGCCACACAGTAAACATCTTCTAGGTTTCCCTCAAAATATTTGTTTTGCTATTAAGACTGAATTATTTTGCACTGTTAAGTGTTGTCAGGATGGAAACGGTTTACAGATTTAATCTGAAATTTCCTGTAGATACCTCTCCACAGAAATAGCACAGTCACTAGTGTAATTCATCCCTCTCTCAGTGTCACTATCCCGGTCTGCCATTTTCTGTGGAGGGCTCAGAGCAGCATTCCTTCACCCCTGCTTTAGGGCAAAGGCACATTTTTAAACCAGCTTCAATGCCSGGGCAATGGTTCCATCACTCCTGTTCTGGGCCAGTTGTTCCTCCCCTGCCTCTTCACATCCCCATCCATCACTTGTCCTTACAAGAAAAAAACACTGCATTTGATTCTCAGCTGGACCACCTCAGCTGAGACGATAGGGAAATGAAGTGCTGAAATGGGAAATTGAACAGGTTTTCTTGAGCTWTTAATCCAAGCACCACTTCTCCTTTCTTCTGCTGCTGCCAAGTGCAGCAATTAATGCCCATGAGGGGTGAACTACGGTATTTTAACAGATATTAGGACCAGGCAGGCAGCATGCACTGATAAATGATTCATCAAAAAAAAAATAAAAGCTATCTTTGCTTCACTATTTTTTTATTCTGTTGCTGGAAACTGAGGCAAAAGCTGAGTTACATTTTGCCAGTGTGAAATTCAATTTTACTTGGTACCACAAATAATTTGTATCCAGTACAGCTTAACAGTGAGCTTTGCTTTGTTTATGGAACTTGCTCAATCTTCTCCCTCCAAAGACAAACTTCTTTCCTTTAGCTTCAAGAAATTGGATAAAATTAAAGATGACAACCCCTTACCACAACCCATGTTCATGCACAGTTGCTTTTAGACACTTCAGAGTTTTCAAACCATTCTAGTCCAATCGGACTAGTCAAATTTCTCTTGTCCCGTGTCCTAAACCACAGGTGCCAAATATCTCTGTTTYCCAAAACCGTAGGCATGGCAAATTACATTTTAGATAATCAGGAGAGCGTAATTCAACTTTCCCTATTCTAAGCTTCTTGTTCTTATTCCAGCAAGTCGGGGCAAACCCAGTTGTTTCCAACCAAGCAAGCAGTACTGCCTGAAGGACAGTGCTGGGGCAAAGCTTGTTGATTTCCTTTTAAATTAAGTAGTTGGAATACTGAAAACTAATCAGTTACATTAAASATCGGCACTGACTGTGTTGTTTTTCCTTTGAAAAGCACAGACTTCAGCACCCTAGGAAATACTGTCTTCAAGTATGTGGATATTGATTTATACTGGCTTTATACAAAGTACTTCCACAAGCACTCATTTACCAAAATGCTGTAAGTAGAGCTCATTAGAATTTATGTGCAAACATTTTAGATACTTTTGATGATCACTTTTTACAGAGGGAAATATAAAATATGGTTCTGAATGGCAGTTTAATTTTTTCATTACCACTTTTTTCCTGTTACTTGAAGAAAACTGATTTCAAATCAAAGTGAMATTGTAATTGCTTTATTTCAAAATCTCAACTACACACTTCTTTTTTTTTCCTGTATGGGACTTAAATTCTTAACAGCGTTTTCAACTGAAGAATTGGAAATAAAATGTCAACTTCTAACAGGGAAAAAGCTACATTCACATATTTCTATCACTGTAAATATCAAGTTTACTCAATACTTTTTCAGGATTTGAATTTATTTACATGATCATGAGAACTAAGCTCATTTAATGCTGGCAGTCAGCTTAAACCTTAAACCAGAAATTAAAATTGAAGATATCTAAGGAAAAACCTGTATTGGAAGTTGGTTTCCCATGTCTAGACCTCTGAGAACCCTATTTACCTTAATGCTACGGAAGAAAGGTACCATCAYGTTGGCTTATAAATAATTGCAAGRTCTTGGAAAACATAGCCYCMAYAATAGAAAAYWGATTGTATTGATGAGCCTTTCTGTACTACCAGCCCTGCAAGTCTGAAGCTGGTATCATCAAGTACACACAACTAAATCATACTGGGGGCTGAACTCCCTAAGATATGCAGTCCACTAGCACTGGTGTTGTGTTTGCTCTCTTCAAACTGTGTCAATCACATGGAACCTGAACACCTCTTAAATGAGGACCTAAACCACTCAGATACTCACAAATATGGGATCAAATAGTTAATTTTGCCATTTATATCCCACTGAAGAACAGAGTAAATAACTGATAAATGCAAGAGAGGCCAAAGAAATAAACCTCTCAAATATATATTGTGAGGTATATGCTCCCCTTCTTCAGGCATTTTTATATAAAATACCAGGACTGGAGTAGTTTTGGCTTCCATGCCTTCAGGAATTGAGCTATAGTTTGAGGATATTAATATGCATGAATCTCTATTAGCCTTTATTTTTAAACTAGCTGAGAAAAATTAGGCAAGAGCAAATGCAGTTTTTCTTTTAGTTATACTCTTTGTGTTCTAAAAAGGCACAACTGTTTTTACTAAATGAATTAATCAAAAGGGATAATTTCACTGAAACAAAACTTTCTCATTCTGAGTATACGGTTAGAAGAGACAACCAAATTTTAGTTTGAGTATTCAAAAATAAGAGCTAATTTCAGAAGAGGTTTTTGGAATTAGGAAAAGACAGCTGTGAAGCTGGCACATATTCTAGGACTAAAGTTAGTGCACAAGCTAGACAATTGCTAAAATACTTTTTTACAAAGAAAAGTTGAAAAAAGCAAAATGATGACTTTCCAACACAATACTGAGGACAGCTATTCTAAAGCTGTTAAATACCCTAAAATTGTAATTTCCATCCTGTGTAATCAAGATTCAATTTCTCTCTATAATGTTTATTCTTAAGCTACTGCAAGGGCATATTTAGAATACAAAAAACTTTAATGGTACACTTGGCTAGAATACAAAGCCTTATAATTCTGAAGCAGAACAAATATGTGAAAATACTTTTTCTCTTCCTTGTGCACAACWGAACTACATTTGGAACTCAGGTGCCATAAAGTCACCACTAATGGCCAGAACGCAAACAAAAAACCCAGACTGATTTTAAATCTAGGTTAATATAGTTTCATGAATTCATGTGGTTTAGAAAAGGTAGTATTTCCACATAACATCACAATTCTGCTAACATGGTATGACAGTGAGTATTGAGGACTAGCCCCAAAGTGCATTCCAGTCTTTTTATACAGCAAAAYAAAAAGTGCAATTAATTACTGCTCCCAATATGATAACATTACATTTTCTCTAGGGAAACAGATTCTTGGTAATTTTTTTCTGCAGGATCTATTTAAAATGAAATACTCTCTACATAAAATAACACTATTRCTGTGTTTCGTATTTCAGTACTTCTGCCTTTGACCCAAAAACGTAGTATATTACGTCTCCATCAACAAGATTACCAGATTATAAAGAAATATTTTCTCCAATTGCAACATAAAATAAAATATTATAGTGGAATAGATGTATTTTTAATTATAATGTCTAATTAAAAGCTATAAATGCAAATTCATTCCAAAAGCTATGAATTCCAAATCCAGGTTAGTTTTATCAGCTCTGGTTCAGAAATTAGAGCAGATGATCATTCTTAATGAAAATCTCATAGCAAAAGATTTATCTGAACGTGTGCTATTTATATACCAACCAAGTTTTCTTGATATGAAACGCAATCACACTCATCCCTCTCCAACTAAAACATACTGCATAGTCTTGAAGCCAAGGAAGAAGAACAAGGAACTACTGCTACAATACAATGACAACCTTTCAAAGAAGAAAAGTTGCCCTGGTCAGATGTGGACTCCCCACCCCTGGAAGTGYTCAAGGCCAGGATGGACAGGGCTTGGAGCAATCTGGTCTAGACTAAGGTGTCTCTGCCCAYGGCAGGGGTTTGGAACTGGGTAATATTCAAGGTTCCTTCCAACTCAGGTCACTTCATGATTCTATGAAAGTGGAACAAAGTTATGGAGTGTGGAAAAAAAACCCAACTGATGTAGCATACACTACTAATATTGTCCCAAAATTCCCAGYTGATAGGTCTGGCAGTTAGGGTTAATCACCCTTGCTTTAGAATATGTGGTAGGTGTCACTGAATGGATTTTAAATCTTYCAGATAAAAATCTTCAGAAAAAAACACATTGATGGATCAATGACACTAAGACCTGCCATATGTACATCAGGCTACTTTTTTCTTGCTAGGAAAMCAGTATATGGTCTCTCACAACTCCAGACTGCAAACACAGTTAAAATGTCACATGAAGCAGCACTGCTTAGATTCTTTCCTAACTGTCTAAAGACATACATATCAATTASAGAAAGCCAAACTAATTGATAAAGGGCAATATTACACTGCTGGAGGAGGCAGGTGAGGCTTATTCATTCAYAGGGTGCCCAATTCCCTCACATTTGCTTGCAGCTGAGCAGAGAAGCTGCCAAGTGTTTTGTGCCAGGCTGCTGTGCTGACCCTGCTGCTCTCCTCTAATGATGTCTGATTGACTGTGATATTGATGGGAAGCACTAAGCCAAAATTGCTTATTCTTTGTTGCATGCCAAGAGAGACTGTTTTTTCTTGTCATCTCCTGYGTCCTTGTGTTGTCCTGAAGGACAGCAGAAACAAAATCACAAACAACTGCACATGATAACGGAAGCAGTGCTCCTGCTTGCCTCCATCACATGCTGGAAAAATGACCAGGAGCCTGGATCCTCAGAAGCAGCTCTGCAACACCCACAACACGATGGCAATTATAGGAGAAATTAAACCACGCCCTTGCCTAAATCCTGACCAGCAGTCACTTGCCTTGCTCCACACAGAGACAAAAATCAAGAGCAGGGCTTTGTAAATGAGCCATATTTTCTTCAGCACAAATTCAATGCYAACATCTCCGTGTGACCAAAGGTGAAAAATGTAGATTTGACACTAATTTCACCATCTGAATTCCTGTAATCTCAGACCCACAACAGTCTGGATCGAACATCTGAAGACCAGCAAGAGCATATCTAAAAGTTTAAACTGGGTCTGCTGCTATACTCCGTATGAATTGAGAGTAAAATGATCTCTCACAAAAGGCAGGAAACTAAATACTGGCAAATACTGGGCTATAGAAAGTTTATTCACATTTATAGTAAACACATAGAAATTGGGTGCTGCAGAAAATGGATGAAAATACTATCCTCCTGCAAATGCACCTCTCTCAATCTCTAGGCAAGACTAATTTCCTTTTCAGTGTAGGTAAGTTTGCAAGTGGTTCTACTATTACTATTTTGGTCATGATTCATTAAAATATACACAGAAATGAAACTGCCTGAAAAGTTGATTCYACAACAGCTCAAATATCTTTAAGGTATAACCTTACATTTATGTTTTTTAATTATTTATGGCTGATGACAGCCATTCCACCGATCGGGTGGATAAAGGGCTCAGTACCAGTCCACAATTAAATCCTAAGTTATGGCTTTAKWACAGTTGCTCCTTGTTGATTTCACATTTGARAAGCAACWCCTCTCAAATTGGATAAACCATCTSYCTGTGTTCTTTAATGCTAAAGACATAATATTTAGTTACAGCCTCATAAAACTAGCTGTAAAGGTTGTGAAGAACATCCYAAGATATGTTTTATGACTAATGTGCTTGGGCTTGAACTGAGCGCAGTCCACTKGAATGAAACTCTGACACTTCAAATCTTCTAGAGAGGCTTTCAAATCGTCTCCATAGTAGGGACCACTTCCTAATACATACGTTTTCAACAAGGTCCTTCTGCTTCATTTACAATGACAGTGACAAACTTTTCTGTTTGCATCAGCAAGACGCTCACCACACAAGTTCCTATGATGGATCTGCTGCCAGCACTGGGAGGACAGGGACACTGGGGAAAGCTTCTCTCATGTGCAGCAAAGGAAGCAAAAGCAAGGAGTAAGGCTATGTCACTTGGACACTTCTGCATTAATAAATAAGCAAGCACTTTGCATAGTGCAGCTCTGTCAGATACCATTTACACACTCCCCAGGACAGTCCCTACACCATTTGTGGCCCAGGAAGGGTGAGGGTCAGGAAGCCCAAAGGACTGTGGCAGAACTGCACTGAAAACTTGTGTKGGTAACAGATTGCCCTCACCTCACTTGTGCCAATGTCTGTTTCCTTCATGGTCACCCAAGGTGTGAAATCCCAGACTTGGGAAAAACAATATGCTACTATTTCACGATCAGCACATACATACATTTCTAAAGGGCTTCTAAAAGGTGGCTTCAATAGTTTACTTCATCTTTTACATGTTACATTTTATATTCAGGTGACTGTACACTACTTTCCTGAAAGCTAAACATCTTAACCTCTTTGAAACACCACCCTCAGTAAAGAAACGTGTTCTATTGAATTTGTCCTCACTCCCACGCATCCAAAATCCCATTAAAGTCAAGTGCACTTTTTTCTAATTTTTTTTTCCCCTCTCAATATTCATTTAACAGCAAGAACAGGGTGTTTTATCCCCAGGTGGTAAAACCTCACATATGGAGATACGTTTAATTGTTTTAAAGATTCAAACAAACCCCTCCCATCCCCTTCTCACTGTAAAGGCTTTCCAGCAACTGAGCAAAACACTCAACAGTTATAYAAGACAGAAATGCACAAGACTGCATTGCCAGCCTTATAAAGAAACATTTGCAAGTGATTTTAGCCATGCTTTAGCGCTCCATGTAGACTGAACAGAAAAATATAACCCAGTAACTCTGCTCTTCCCAAAGCATCCCCTGGGCACCTTTCTGTGTCTTGGTGCGATAAATTGTAGCCAGCATTGCTCTGACAAACAGTGGAACCAAAGCTCAAGAGAAAGACACACTGCCACATGCAAAATGTGGGACTCCACTGGCACTGGAGTCCCAAGAATCCCCAGAGGCAGAGGATAGGGAAGCATGGGGAGAGGAAAKGAGCCAGGCCAGATATTTGCTGCCTCATTTCACAACTGCCCAAATTTCCACCGTTTTCCCTCTACCTCCTGCATGTTACAACTCCTTTCTTTTCAAATGTAGTCTTTAATCTAATTTCCTGCCACCATCTCCAGCACTTCTCAGTAAAGATGTAAGCACTGTAGAAAAATTAGGATCTACCTTACTGAGATTTACACCGCACTGAACTGTATTATTAAAACAGAAAAATAAAAACAAATTATTTCCATTTGGAAATTTTGTAGGAGAAATGGGCATTTAAAAATACTATGTCGCTACGCTGCCCATGAACTAGGGTAAAATTCTAAGTTTAAAATGCAATCCTGTTAATAACTAAAATATATAATGAAAATCAAGTTTTAGAAATGAAGAGTTCTTTCTCACTCCATGTATTCTGTTTTTTCCTATTTCCTCCTTCCCCATCCACTAAAACTCATTAGGTTAGGTTCATTTTCTGCATAGTTATTTSAAATTCATCTAATTTTACTGAATTACTACTTCATGGGGAAACATAGTAAATAGATATCTAACAGAATCACACGAAGTGACTCATCACTGCAGTTAGTATAAGAGACTAAACTAGCTTGTGCTGCCTCCTGCTTGGAACTGATAATCTCTATCCTTCTGCAACACATGTGAATGATAAACCATACACAATTTCCTGTCCTATTTGCTACATATGACAATTGAATTTTATTTAATTTTACTTTAAAATAAAACCAACTCTTCTTTTTTCCATCCATACCACACACAACAAACACATTTCAAGGACAGACAGTCCCTGCACCATCTGTGCACCAGGAAGACTGGAGGTCAGAAAATCYAAAGGGTTGTGGCAGAACTAACTTCAAGGAATATTTGTAATGAGAAAGGGAAAGGTGAGGGGATTAAACACGCAAATTACAGGAGCCAAAGCACAACAATACTGCAACTTTGGATATTTTGCTGTTTGGAACATTTTTTTCGTTGTAAAGGGCAAACATGCAAAGCAGCAGGATTAGTTTTTCAGCCCCAAGCCCAATGCCCCYGAATTTACCTCTGACAACCTCTTCCACAGACTCTGTAGTGGTGGTGGTAGTAGTTGCAATACTGGTAGTTCTTTCAGTTGCCTCCTCATACTCTTCCTCTGTCTCTTCTTCAATTTCATCACCATCATCATCATCGTCATCAGCATCTTCATCTTCCACAACAGTTAGCTCCTCTTCTTCCTCTGCTTGTTCTTCTACTGCCTTATCATCACTAAATGAAGAAAATAACCATGATGTGTCAGCCACAAAATTACTTCAAGGTAACATGAGAGAACATTTTATTCAAAAACTCTGCAAGGAAAACAGTTCCTGTTCCCCTCCCTTTAAACAGAAAGAATGAATCAGGGTCTCTGGAATGTCCCAAATTGTCAAAAATGCTAAAGAAATGTTAAAAAAAAAAGAGTCAACATTAGCATATCATATTTTGACAGCTGAATAATACTGTAAATATGCTCACTTCATGATACCATCAACCAATCAATTTTTATTTTGAAAGAAGATGAAATTTGCTGTAAATGCACTCAGTTGACGTGAAAAAAACAAGAAAGCTCCTCAGGTACTTGTCCTCCTCACTCAGGAGACAGCTTATCTAGAGGCTCCCTGTGGAGTACCTGTATGTCTTTCAGAGAGGACTACGAAGTGTTGAAATGACTTTTGCCTTTGAAATACTTCCTAAGATCAGTGCCCAGCTGTGGCAAGGCTGGGCACTGATTTCAAATTTGTTTCTGATCTTGTACTTGAAATTTACTACTAAATAAATGATCTTTAAATACTTAAATATGCAGTGACTGCCTGTCACCTTCACGCCCAAGTGGGTGTGAATATTTTTCAAAGCATCACATATACCTCAACAGCCTTCTAGGTGAAGTTTAACAACTTCTTCAACTTATTTTGGAAACCAAGCCATCAATATTTCATTTTATATTATGCTGCCTACTACAACTTTGAAAGTGAACTCAGCCAAAAGGAAGACAATATGATTCCTTTTTAATAGGACATTAAGAAATTCAAACATGCTGATAAAATATTTGTATGCCATGAACTTGACTCTACTAGGAGGAAGTTAAGCCTCTATACAAACAAGAATGATTTCCTTATTCTCTTCTCCCCAAAATATCTGGCCTCCAGAAATACAAGAGAGACTTAAAATAGTACTGAAGCTTTCCACTGGGGGAATCCAGATAGGTTATATGAATAGATGAGTTTAAAGACACCTTGCAGAAGAGTCTGCATAAAAGATTACTTGTTTCCAKTGACACAGGAAAAAAGGTAAAAAGRGGCAYAGACCCACCTGGTTCTTATTTTCATTTTTCTTGATTTCTGAAAACTGACTTGGAAATTTCACCATCTCCACTGTACTATTTTCCCTGAAACACTAATTTCCTTGTGTCTGAAATTTCCAACTTCACTTTAACTCTTTTCTGAACAATGTATACCTTCTGTTTTAAATTTTTTTTTGTCAGGCATTTTTCCTCTTTACAAGCGTGAAATAAACACTATATACATCATCACCCTTGGGCTGCAAAAATGAGGTGGATTTGTCAAGTCCACTATCTGCAGGTGATGATCTCCAGGTTAAGGGGCTTCCAGTGTTGGCTCACTATGGACATTTCAACTAGGCATGCAGAGTATAAGACATGCAAAGTTTGATTAAAAGCATCAGCTACCATCTGCCTATCAAAAGGAAAGATGCTCTCTGTCTTTCTCTCACCTAAGCTACTAAYACAGTATGTTTTAAAAAAACTGCAATTATGTTTCCTCTTCCTTTCTCATGAGCGATCACTTTCAGACACTGGCAAGCCCCTAATATTAAAAAAGGACAAGCAGAACAACCTAACGAAASAAAGAAAGTCAATTAGTCACATGCAGACATTTAAAAAATAATTCCCATGCACACATTCAATATCCACCTTTTAGCTRCACAAAAGCAATCAACTCAGTTATGTCAGTCCACAGCATTTTGCTATGAAATTCTCATCATGAAGGCCAAGGTTATTTTTGTTTTGGATTTTTAAAAAATTATTCTTTTTAGGGGGCATGATGCTGAAGAGCACCATGAGGGGATGAAAGAAGACAGTTCTCTGCGTACACTGTCTGGCTGTGCCTGCCATTACAGTGGGCCCTGGTTCCCCCTCCAGTAACTTAACAGAAGCAGATGCTTAAAGGGTAGCCCTCACTTGCTTCCTCATAGTGACTTGCTGTTAGCTGAAAAACTAGACATTCGAGAATGCAAAAAAAAGCCAGAAGTGGTAGGAGACTACATCAGTACTAGAATATTCTTTCTACAATTCTTTCTACAGTCCTAGAAAAATCTTATTTCTGCTAGCTATTCTGCAAGACTCAGTCACAAAGGTCGTATTTCACAGCATGATGTTTTATTCCATRCTTCAAGAAAAAGGAACAATGGAAATAGAAGACGGTTTACCTCAGATTTAKATTTACCAAAATGGAAGTGATTTTGCATATTTTTAGCATTTGTAAAGGTCCTACATCTTGTAAGAAACATGACAAAATACACTTTGGTGTTCTTGTTGGATTTAATCACTGTTACCACCCTGGCTCTTCTTCAAAGAGCATGCACGTGAGAGGAATGACAGAAGAGAATAACAGGGAAGGGAAAGAACATCTACAGCACCTGGAATTACAGCACGATCTTTTCACATGGGGACAAACCCCTCCCTGTTGCAGCCTGCAAAGCTGTTTCTCCCCACCCTGCTAAATTCTCTGATTCCATTTACATTTCCCAATTAGCAGCATCCCAGCACTGTTTTCCAGACAGCACATCTTACTTCTGTACCCCTTTTACCTCAGTAATCATTTTTAATCCACTGTTTTCAAACAAATATTTACTACCAAATGAATGTGGACACCCATATTTTTCTCAGAAATCTTGGGGCTTTGTTTAATATATGCAGCAGGTATGCTTGCCTCCTGGTATTATTATTATTACATTTTACCTTCTTCTGTAAACAAGTATGACTCAGTCTTGTTTCTCCTGAAAGCACAATATTTTGACAGGTTTTTCTGTCTATTTCTTGATGCTATGCCAGTGAAGGTTTTATTGGCACCACAGAGCGTAGTGTCTCATTTRCAAGAATTTGTTGACATTTCGCCTTAGCTTAGTGGTGTCAGTGACAGGAATTTTCAAAGGCTGCTCCAAAAAATTACTTGATACACTGACGAACTCACAGATTKGTAAAGCCATTCAGCCATTGTCTGAATTTATCAGTTCAGCAGTAAACAACGAAGGGAAATTTTTAGGCTTGAATGCAGCCATGAATATATCTGCAACCCATCCCAAGATCTCCATCTCCTGTCTGTGAAGACTGCCAGCAAGGAGGGCCAGYGCTTCTCTTTCATATGGAGACAGAGGTCATCATGGTTTTGAACCTTCTGCTTCAACCTCCACACATAAGGGACATTAAGGAACATTTCCCCCATTATTGAAATTATGCTCCCCTTGAGTCCAAGCAGCGCAATGGGTTATTAGCATGAATCACCTCTGGTTCTCTGTGTGGTAAAAGAGGGTATTTGAAGTTTGGTGGTTTCAGTCCTATTTCTGACACCACAAACACAGTGGGCCTCCAGGCAGTCTTAAGTCCTGTTCAGTTCCTTCCTGACTCAGGAACATRCTGACCACTCCACTGGGCATATTTCTGCTTTTGAAACACAAATCACTGTGCAGCTCCTGCTAGGATGCATTTACAAGCAATGGTTAAACCATGGACCTGTAAATGTGTCTCTAGCAAATTCTTTTTCCCCATCTATCACTGCAGCAAGAGCTGGCAACAATGCATTATTTATTCCTTTCACTCAGAAGTGTGCACTGTTCTGTTACTTCGGGAAGGTAAAACTGAAGAAAAGGTAAAAGAGAGTGAAAGAAAGCCAACTATATTACTTCTTGCTRTTCAAGAGACAAGAAAATGAAAGTCTTCTTTCTGTGTTCCAATAACCTGTAAGGATGAAGAAAGGCAAAAACAGATGACAAGAAYGAGTTTTCCTTTCTAATGGTGTTTCAGAAATAATGGAGCTGCAGCATAAGCTACATTTTAAGAAGTTACTCTCTGCAACTACTAACTTCATGGAAAGCTTTCAGTTTAGGATAGCAGATAACTGTGGACTAATCAGTAGCATTGTGAAGTGACTCCTGCCTGTCTGCAAGAAATGCTCATCCAGTTTGATGGAATTTTACCATTATTTTGCCACATAACTTGAAAAAAAAAAAAAGGTATACTCCATCAGTGGGTGAAAGAAAGAATGCAAAGGTGTCCAAGACAGATGTTTAATATCTGGAAAGGTTAGCATTCACTGCACCTTGCAACGGTATTTTATTGCAGACTGAGTCCATCCATCTTGACTGTGTTTTTTACCAGCCACCATGCCTGAGCCAATAGCTGGGGGAAAGCTAATTTCAGGATAGGAACCAAACAGCAGCAGCAATAAGCTGCTGCCTGGGCATACAGAGCAAGGCCAATGTTAGCTCCAGACAGCTGTGGGAATTAACATGGGAGAATCAATTCCTGCCTTGCTCTCTAAGTCTAAAAGGCTGAGCTGATGGTGATTTATGCATCTATAACCTTTACCACTGCAAGTGCTATCATCCCAGTTTCCAGCCTCTTGTTTTTCAGCTTCCCAAAAGCACAAAACCCCACCTCCTCTATAGCTCCTCCAAATGAGCTCCAGGACCACTGGGATTGGATGGGATTGTCAAGTATTCCACCCGGGTTTAGCTTTGCTTCCAGCTAAACAAAAATGGTGTACACATATTTATCCTCGTTTACAGTGAAGATTCAGACCACAAAGTTCTTTAACTGTGGGAGAAGGAACAGACAGATCCAACAGTGAACCTCTACATGCCTTAAGAGAAAACACGAAACAGAAAAAAAAAGAAACAAACTGCATGAGTAAGACACATGCTTGGGATCCAGAAAAGAGGATGAGTGCAATTGAGGTGGCTTAATTACCAGCCTTTTGGTTAAAAGCAAATCAGAAAGCTAACAGGCAAAAAAACAAACACTCCCTTAACAAACCTGCACACCTGAGCCTGGGTGTTTTCCACCTAACATATTTCCAAACCTGGCATGCTAGAAAAATCTCTTCTGAACTGAAATTTCAAAGGATGAGATTTCTCAGAAACAAAGTTTGATCCCACCACTGCACTCTGAATGGTGTCAATAACTAACCATTTGATGCAAAATAGGAAATACCTAAAGCAAAAAACTAAGCGAATTGTGTACTTTGTCACATAAGCCCTTTCCCCACTTTACTTGTGCTTTGTTATTTGACTTTGGCACACAAGCTGACTAAACTACTATGTGAYACTGAGAGTCCAGGCAGCAACACCTACCAAAGTACTTTTGCATGGGGTAGAGAGAGAAAACCATGTCAAAGACAAGTATGAAAGGGAGACCTCAACACTCACCTTTAAAGTCTACGAGTAAGGGATTTTAACAAAGACATCAGTTTTTTTTCTAAGCATCAGGGAGGTGGGAATAGACAACAGGGAAAGAATTAAACTGCACTGCAGTTGTGAGATTAGGCACAGAGCCAGGAACRAAAAGGGTTATGCCAGATATCCAATCTATGAAACAGAGTTTTAAAATGGCTTATTGGTATCAGTCTGAAAAATTACAGAATTGAGAGTTGGACCCACAGCAATGTTTCTGCCTGTTAAGTGACCACAAAAGAAAAAAAAAATGTTCAGAAAGTGCCTTGGTCATTTTAATTAGGTTGGGATTATATATTAGGAAATTAGGTATCTCACACAAAGAAGAAATACTACAAAGTTTGGACATATAAACACTTACTAAGACATTTTTAGACTTTAAAAGAATTGAATGGGCAGTTTCTGTTGCACAGCAAGTTGGGACAGACAATTAATATTTATAGCATTTTTCAGACATTCATGTTGTCACTCTAATAATTTTCTGTTCTGTTTTCCTTTACTGAAGAGGTAGCAATGATTTTTATTTTCATGCTTCCTAATAAAAAAAAATATCAGATAAGCTGTTTCAAAGACTGCTTCTGAGTTCTCAGACAGAAAAAACAACTTAACTATATGCTTCAGACTCTTTCACCCCCCTTTTACTGTCACTAAGCCTTTATACAAAAACAATACCAAAATACATGCCTGTTCCCATTAAATTTGTAGAAAACAAGGGAAGTTGCACTAAGAATCTTTCAATACAATTTTAAATAGAACACTTCTACAAACCAAACACACATTGCTTACCCTACTGCCTGTGACGGATACATTTATCCTTTCTCCCCACATTAAATAACGTATTTTATACCATTAGAAATTCCTTTTCATAGCTGAGTTGCTTAAAAAGCCACACATACAAGGTGGCATTTCATCTGCCASATGATTGATAGGCAAGCAAATTTTCAAAACTGACCTAGTTTTCTCTCTGAAACAAAGCCTTTGCTGGTGTTACTGTTCTGACAATTCTATTGAGAAGATGAAAGGTTCAGCAAGAAGTATGTAATTTTTAGAGAAAAGAATAATAATGCATTTAACCCATATGCTTTCTTGCTTTGATTATTTTTGCTGAAGCGAAACTTAGAAACTAGAAAAATTAGACATAGCTGCAAACACAAAAAATCAGGCTTTGTGAGCCCGATGACAATGAACAAATATGATCAAAACCCTGACAGCAGAAATGCATTAGGAGCAAATGTGATGGAAGAGTGAAGCATGAAGATCATCTGCACAGCTCTGTTTGAGTCAGTTTGAGAAAAACAGCAGAAAAATCTGGATCTGTTACAACACATTTCTTTCCACAAAACTTCTGCTGTACTCAGAATAAAATATTAGAACAAAATATTCAGTTTCTTTGTTCAATCTGCTATCCTATTGCTTATCTGGGGCAGACAGTGCGAAATCTGTACCAAACCAAGCGCTTGCCCTGCTTTTGGAATTCATCATCTTACTATCCTCACACAAGGGCAACAGGGGAACATGGGGAGAGTAATTTGGTTCTAAAACTGAGAAAAAAACCTCAAGCCAAACAAAACCACCAAAAAAACATGARCAAACAAAACAAAAAACAAACCAACAAAAAAATCAGAGGCATACAATAATTCTGGACGTTCAAGACACTGAAAAACATTTGAATGTGCTACCTTAAATTTCTTAAATACAGCTGCCATCAGCAGCAGCTGCAAGATGCTGGGACTTCTGCAGAGCAGATTATCTCCACTCACACAGTCAGAAGAAAAAGGGGCATATTTCATTCCAGGTCATCCTTTCACTGTTTTGACCTTTTGTTCTTCACTCATGTTAGAATTTCAGCACTATTTTTTTCCATCAGCAGTGATCAAACTGCTGTGAAGGAAGGGTTTGTCATCATCTAATCAAACTGAAACATTTGYATGCAAGATTAGGAACCTTTCCTGCCAGGAAAAAACACCCTATATGTTTTTAGTGTTTCACCCATATATCCCAAGTGTGTAGCCTTTTTTAGAAGGCAAAGGGAAAGAAGAACTACAGAAGACCTTTTATTCCACTGTGCTGTAAAAGTACGGCTTCACAAGAGGTAGAATTCTAAAATTCCTACAAACCAGCCCAATGCCAAGCTCTTACTTACAGGACACACCACAAGTATCTCTGAAAGGTAAGGAAGTGCTAGATAACTTCATGAACATGTATCATGCTCTGCATCCTCCTCTAGTCAYGCTGATGTGACACTATGTGTCAAAAAACCCAGGTTTAAATGTCTCAGATCCCCTTTTTTCATGCACTGTAAATAGTGCAGCTCTTGAAATGGGATGGTATCTGTCACAATGTCACAAGAACTTCTGAGAACCTCTCATAGATGTATCAGAAGGGCTGCTTAAGCTGATTACTACAGGAACCTTTCTCTCCCACATTTTAGTCATTACCAGTCATTATAAGTGACAAAATTTTTGCTAAAATTGCTGCCTGGTACTTAAGGAAAGTCCAGCAGCTGATGGCTCTCTTCYGTGAGGTGAAAAAAACGTAACCTTTCTCTGCAAGTCACCCTCATACTAMATGTGTAATTTTGATGCCTCCTGAAACAAGACTGACATTCACTGAAGTCATATAGGYAGCCCCATAGCTAGAACTGTTTTCATCAAGGGTCAGGAAAGTCTGGCTGTCATCTACTCATCACTTCCTCCATTAGATTCATTCTCTCCTCCCAGAGCCTCATCCATCACTTCAATTAATGCTTTATACTAAAAATGGTGATTGGATTTGCCAGCTCAGCATCACTGCAATTATCTCTTAAAGCAATGTGCTGTTTCATCAATTCCATTCTAACTTTTCTTGTCCTAAGAAGAAATCCAGCACTTACCAGGCTTGCTAGTTATTACTGTTCTGGTGTTTCTATGCTTTCAGAATTTTATTTCAACAACCTCATCTCCAAGATAGAAAGTTAAAAACCTGTTATTAAAAAACATATAATAAGCTAGCTAAATAATAAGTAGCAGYCAACATGAATGACAAACCCAATAAATATAAGAATGTGAGATACARGCTATGCTGATAGCATATGAAATATGCAAATAGGACAAAATACTTCTAGAGTTCTTCAACATAAGCAGTAACATTATGCAATTAGACTGTATRTTATACAATTTAATGGTGCCTTAATTTATGGAGACAAGCAATTAAGTTTTATCATTAAAATATTTATAAAAACACAGAAGTTTTAAGACAAGCTCTACCATTAATAGATAGGTCTGTTTAAAACAGATATAAAACAATTTYAGTTTCTCACAGTTCTACCACAAAAATAAAGATCATGTAAACTTTTGACCAATTAGTTGAAATATTACATTGCAAAACAACTTCTGCACTATCTCCCTAAATTAATTATTTCTCTGAAATGGCAGTTTAGTGATGGATAACTCTTGTACTGCAAAATCCACCTATCTCAATAATTTGTGTTAACTTCTACTCGTGGAAAACTTCAGGGAAAAGGGGAAAAAAGTAASAACAACAAMTCAAGTTTGTAATTCCTAGTGTTCRTTTTAGGGCAYTGACTCCCAATTAGCAACAATTTGTATTAGGACAGCTGATGAAAACACTGCCTCTGGCTGCACCCCTGCCTGATTCTGTGTCACAGACAACTGAGCACCCCGTCAAGCAAATCATGAACCACTGCAACAGGCACAAGGCTCAGTTTTCCTTAMATTTTCAGCCTTCAGTATGCAAAAAGGGAAATATTTTTATCCATCCAAATGAAAGTAATTTCCTTCTTCTAAGGCAGAACCTGCAGTACACATCCTTCGTTCAGCTTCACATCTTTTTCAGATTCACCAGCTCAAGTGTCGGGTATTAGGGCTGGGATGGTTTTTTTTTTATGTTATGCTTTTTGAAAGAATCCTTTAGGAGATTCCCACTGCAGCATTCCCCACTGAAATTTTAGGAATTAACTCTCCAATTTAATGAAAAAGATTACATCACTGGGAACTGGTGCAACATGAATGGCAAGATAGCTTGAAAACAGAACATTCTAGAGACAAAACATTAATTTTTTTCTTTCCTCCAGTGACAATGTTTTCAATGAAGAATTTAGCCTCAATACCTTTCTTTTTCTTGATCAATAATACTTTTAGTTTACAACAGCAAAAATTTCARATGGAAGGACAACAAAGCTGGGGAACCATCCATTGCACAAATCTTATGGATAATGGTTGAGGGAGCTGTGAGGCRCTCAGCCTGGAGAAAAGGAGGCTCAGGGGGAACCTTCTCTGTCTACAGCTCYCTGAAAGGAGGTATAGTGAGGTGGGGTTAGGTCTCTTCTGCCATGTCCCAAGTGAAAGGATGAGAGGAAATGACCTTAAGTTCCACCATGGGAGGTTCAKATTAGATATTAGAAAAAAAAATCACTGAGAGAGCAATCAAGAATTGAAATAAATTGTCTAGGAAGGTGGTGGAGTCACYGTCTCTGGAAYTGATCAAGAGACATCTGGATATGGCACTTGGGGATTTGGTTTGRGRGTGATTATGATGGTGCTGTTGGTTATGATGGTTAGAGTTGGTTGGACTAGAYGATCCTGAGGGTCTCTTCCAATTTTGATCATTCTATGATCCTACAKTTTTCAGGCAAATCTTTTGGACTCAAGAGCTGTACCTCCAATTAAAGATCAGATTTTTGACTCGGTGCCACAAGACAACATTAAGAACAATGGGAAAGAAGGGGGATGGAGAGAAGAATGGTCCAGATACACAATGTCACTGCATACTAGATACAAGCATGAGGAAGCACATAGAAAATGAAGGATTTAAGTAGTAAGAATTTCTGAAAGATCTGGTCCTTCCCCATGATTTCTTCCCTCACAACCCTCTGTTATCCAGCCAGTTCCTCCGCCAGGCAGCCCTTCTCACTGCTGGGGGACTGTAACACCCCAGGGCTCACATGGCCACAGCACAGCTTTACTCCAGGTATCAGAGCCAGCCTTCTCCCTCTGTCTGTACTTAAACATCACCACCACCATCTGATTCCTCCTGTTTTTTCTTCATGTTCAAGCTGTGTTTGCTTCCTCCAACAAATGCCAAAGAAAATACAGCATCCATCAAAGCAACAGATAAGGAAGATTAGAGCATTTTCTTTACTTATCTCCCTGGTCAGATAGTACAAAATATATGTGGGTCAAACAATTCCCCCCTAAAGGTTGTCTTCTCATGCTGTATTTCCAAATGCRTTTTTTTGGGGATGCGTGGAGAGATGAGCAGAGGAAAAAGAAGGATATGAGGAATACAAGGAGTTGTAGCAGGGAGAAAACGGTGCAAGAGGATTTTGTTTTGGACAATTCATGCCATGGGCAAAGAGAACACCCTGGAGTTTGTAGCATGTACTTCATTTTAACTGTATTTGCAATTAAAACACCAACATCTTCTTGRCTCTTGCCTGCAATACATCTCGTACTGCTTTGGCATGCAGAGGCACAAACAAAAGGAGATAGTCAAAATAACAAAAAGGAAAAAGGACTTTCCTCAAGTGATAAAACCCCATTAAATTTGACTTCTAAAATTCTTATACAAACTGTTATAGACTGTTAAATTTACTTGTTTATGTGTCAGTCTTTAGACTTTTAAGCATTTTTCATAAACTTGTGCCACAGACAGACATCCCAACTGCCTGTCCACCTACCTTCTGTCAAGGCACCAGTGGGTCAGGGGTCTGTGTTGTTATAAAGGTCAGGGCACTATACAACTGTGACCAGTTTAACCACATCTTGTGACACTATGATTTCATGACAACACTCTGAGGAATTTAGATTGTAACTAATTTGATGCTGAGGTTAACTTGCAGATGTTTCYGAAGGGAAGACACTGGGTAATGTGGGTTGAGATCTTTGTACCATTCAAGTCACAGATGAAGACATAGAAAGAGTTAGAAAGCAAAATAAATATACACTTCCTCCACGTTAAGTGAGGATTTTGTAACAAATCATTAAGCAAAGCAATTCTGCTGAGCCCTGTGACTCCTCTTCCCTCTAGAAGCACAGGGTTGCACCTGGATGCTGCTCGGAATAAGAGGCACATACACAATGCTGTTTTCACCACCAGAAAAACTGACCAGCTTTAAAGGCCTTTCAGGATTTCTTGGATTAGAGTTGAAAGAAGCAGTTAYGAAAAATGCAATTTTTTACAGATACTACTGACAAAATACCCAGTGCTCTTCATCGAGTTCAAAAAGATTAATAATTTCAACTACTTTTTTTAGCATCTGGGAAATGAGSACTTATCCTTAAACTCTGTCTGGTATAGGGCTGCAAAATCAGAGAACATGATTATCACGTCATATAGCACGAATTTGTTTTAGTTTTAGTTCACTGATGCCTAATTATCAGCATGAAATTGCCTGTGTTCTTTTGGTTTATTTAATAAAAAAATACTGCATTAACTATGCTAATGGAAAGTATGAACATACTGTAAAACTCTGCTTAGCAGAAGTTTCTCATAAACTATAAACCAAACCATTATAAAGCACACTGTGCCCCAAAATGAGGCAATTATACAACACTATTCCATCATTACATCAGGATTTTATACCTTTTTTTTCACCAAACAGACAAAAAATAATTTGGCCTAAYCTGCTGACGGAAAAAACAATGAGAAATGAAATCTCCTATTTTGGACCATGAAAATATATTTAAATGGTCTAGAAAAATGGGACTTGGATGAAGTTAAAGCACTATCTTCTGCTTCTGAGCTACGAGACTTTAAGAAAGGCTTTTCACACAACTYGCCATAGTGAGACTTACAGTGCTTCAGTTTCCCTGCTGTGAAAGAAGGCAAATGACAGCAAAACTGCTTTCCTAGTGAGAAGGAATGTCTGGGAGGTGTGACTTATATTGACAGGAAGATAAGGACAGGCAGATATGAGGCAGATGTAGATAGAGAAAACCTGGAAGTTTCCAGCTTGGCCATCATTCCTAAAGATGCTCAGCTTTGGACATCAAGGACACCAAAGCTTGCAGCAAATTCCTACTCATAGGCAGAAGGGCCACCAGGCTGTGCTGAGTCACAAGGGCAGCCAGAGCTTGCAGGTCACTTGACTGAGCTGCAGCTATGCAGGGAGAGGTCTGCAGTTATATTGAAAGTTATATCGAAACATCTGACTGGCCCTCAGGCAGACTTCAAGGTAAATTTTCATTAAAGATGTGGATTGCAACAAGGAACGGCACTGCTGAAAAAAAGCTTGTGACCTCTTCATCAGAGTTACAGACTATTTCAGGATGGGCAGGACAACACAATTTCAAAAGCACGTGTGGATCCTGCCTCTTGGCCTCATGAATAAAACGGATATATAGATATATATATATCTCATTGGTCACCAAAATATACCCTCCCACCTTCCTCTAAGTACTGCCAACAAGCYACACCACAAGCAAAGTCACATCCTTTTAGATCCAGATGGTGGTCAGATATTGGGTAAGAAGGACATCAACTATGAAGCACTGCAGCCCAAGCTGCCTCCACATRCCCACTAACAGTGTGGCTACAATGTGCTGCTGAGATTTTCTTCCCCCTAAGGAGAAGAAAACACCCTTGACAAAGGGAAAAATAAAATATAGTGCTTCAGGGATAACAATCGGGGTGAAAACACAACAATCTGAAAAAGGACATTTATTAACTGAATGGGCTGCAATGTGCTTTCCTCTACACATTCAGAATCATAAACACAAATCTTTTGAAATTTAGATTTGATAGTTTGAGATATAAAGTTACCTCAAAATAGATCACCCACATTTGCTGGATTCTGCTCTGTCATAGTTTTGAGAAGCAAGAATATAATAATCTGGTTTTCAGCTTGTTACCTCTACCTCAAACAAGCAACCTTCACTTTGATTTGGGTACCCATCTAAGGTGAAAAATGTAGACTTGAGTAAGCACTTCAAACAGAAGTGCTTTAATAGCAGAGAATATTGGCAATTTAGCATTAGCAAAGTTTCCCCACCTTACATTTCTTTCTCCTTTACAATCAGTTTAGGACCAAGGCACTTGTGTATCAATAGCCATGCAAACATATGCTCAGATATGAACAAATATTCACACGCAAAATTTGAATTCCCACCTACTGCTTAAGATTTATATATATATATATATATATATCACTGAAGTTCAAGAGTATTTCTGGCTCCAATACACACAGTTTAAGTGTAGGCAGGAAGTTAAAGAAACAGCAGGAAATATGAGTGAGTCAGTCTAGAAGAACTACCAATTGCTTGGCTCTTCATCTGCAGATGAAGTTAAAGTGCCCCWTAAAAGGATCTTTCATTTTCCTTTTGCAAGCACTTCCATAGGAGAGGAGGACAAAAAATAAATCAGTATTTGCTTATAACTTAAGGAATGGACTGAAATGAAATTACAGCTCCCATTCCTAGAGGATACAAAATGTACAAGTTATTCTTGAACTCATCTCTTCAGGTACTCTTCAGGAACAAAATGGACTAGAACAGTAAATTAAATGTTCAGTGACAAACACAAAAAAAAAAGACAGAAAAAAACCAGGTATCTGCCTTACAAACAGAAGTACTCTATACCCCTGCGAGCTCTTATGTTTAAATTGATTTTGGAATCTTTGATCTTGTACATATAAGAAATATACTTTAGATACAGGTGTATATATAATAAATATGTTACCTATACAAGACATGTATGATGGATGGGTAGATCTATCTTGCATGTATGTATATATATATATAATGAAATAAACAAACATTTCAATTAGAACAATGTCTGCACTAAYTTCTTAGAATAAGGGAACATTTAAACACCAAAATCTAACTTAAACAAACAGAAATGACACAGCAACAGTCTAAAGCTAGCTTTACAAATCCTAATGAAAGCATTATAAATAGTGACACTGACATATATTAGAAGTACAAATCAGATGAAAGCCCAAAGGCGTCCATATGGAATATGCAAAGTTCTTTGATGCAGGTGTTTGCATCAAACAGTCAGGCCATTCACTCCTGTTTATGACAGAAAACTGGAAATTACCACGGGGAAATACTTATTTTTTAATTATTCCRTTATTCACAAAGGACTCGTCCTTGCAACCCTTAGTAATGCTTTGTCAGGAAAGATATGGATGCCTATTATGATATAGTTTCTAATTATTCTTGGCCTTAAGGCCATCTTATTGCATCAAATTGCAGCAACTCAGTCTCTGTTCTTCTCTGCATTGTTCTTTCAAATTGTTTCCATCTGGATTATAAACAAGTCCTAACATAACACAATTCAGACCTATTAACCTTCTTGTGCATTATTCATGTAATTTGGTTCCCATTTATTTTCAGGGCATTCCTTGAAGCCACTTGCAATCAGCCCCAAGTTTTAGATTTTGTGCAATATTTGTACAAGGAAAGAAACAGAAACACTGCATTAGCACAGTATGAAKTGATGAAAGCCTGGGGAGGACAAACAGAATTCATCACAATTTATGAAGAAAGCCATCTTTAAGAGTGGTTGGCATTCAGTTGAAAGGACGTAGCATGGCACTTTGCTCTTAAAACTGACTTACTCAGGARAGTGATATGAAAAGGCTTTCCCAGCACCAGACCACACAGTTACAACTGAGTGTTACAACACAGTTACGACCCATGTTGGGCTCAAAATTGGTCTATGCACACAKGGGATAGGAAGGGTAAGGACAGGGATGGTACCTTCCCATCCACTGCTGCCTTGCAAAGGAAACCTCCATGCTCCTTTTTAACATATTAAAGAATCTGTCAAAGGCTAGATATTAAAACGTATTTTCTTCTAGATCACGTTTAGAAACTAATTATCAGCAGAAAAAATGTTCTTGTGGCAATAACAGCACAAAGCTAATGCCTATTACGACTGAAGGTATTTCAAAACCTCCACAGGTTATATTGGCTGATATCTGCTGCAGTATCCCAGCATCTTAGGTTTACACCATTTATCATTTATCTGTCAAAATTATGCATTTAAGCATTTGTGTTATAAATATGGCAATACTTCTCAATGAAGAAATCATAAAAGCATTAAAAAGCACACTATTTTAACAACGAACTTTTCTGTAGAAAATAAAAAGAGTAGAACACTGATGCTTTCAACCATGCTAGGTGCAGTTCACGTAGAATATGCAGAGACTCTTCTATGCCAAAGTCTTTTAGACAGATTTTTGGCATCTTAATAGCAAGTTGAATGGTATAAAGTCACAGTACCTTCCATCTGCATAGTCTGCATCTGCACCTCCCCACCAGACATCTGAATCATCATCTTCAGCATCAGCTGAATCGAGATTGTCGCTTTCCTCTGCCAAAGGGCAGCAGACAAACTCCACACCACGAAAYTTGTCAATTCCACAGGGCAGCAGCATGCCATAGTCGTGCAGATTCATGCTCTTCTCACTACAGGACTGCAGAAAAGAGGGAAAAAAAGCAGCAAAATCATCATCATGAAGGAAGACTAAAAAAAGTCAAAGACCTTGAGAAAACATGAAGGAGCTGCATACTGTCATAGGAAGTTAAAGCTGGTGAACTGCATGATTTCTGAAATTTGAAACATGATTTAGAAAGGTCACACTTGCATTCACTTCCTGACTGTAGGCAGGTCCCTCTGTCCACTGTAAGCAGTCTTTCCCAAAATAAAAGACTTGTCTCCTCCCATATACATAACTCCMTATCTTCCTGTCTAAAATCCTCACAGGCTCTGCCTCATAAAYGGAAAACTTTCAAGACAGAATAATTATTTGATGTATTAATCCCAATCCTGATGCATTCATGTTATTGAAGACTTCACTGCAAGGTAAATCAGCATTTGAAACACTRGAAACACACTGTGTCTGGTCTGACACCTCTGCCAGTACAGGACCTCCCAGCCTTGTCTGGAAAACAGCCAGTCATGCATAATTATACCTTAAAGATATAGTGATGTATGACAGGTGAAAAAATGAAAATAGTTCAGTGGTGCACAGTGATGATCTTCCTGGCTATTGCCATTTCAAGTTTGCAAGTATTCAAAATGAACTAGAATTTCCCTGTGTGAAGGTTGGTGCCTTAAAAGCTTCAAGTATGATTCAAGCAAGAACTGAAAATTTGAAAAGCTGCTGAGCACATTTCAAATTTCATCTCCATAAGGTGGGATAACATACAACTGTAATGAACAAGAGGTTCCAAGAAAAAAAAGCAGTCAAAAACCCTGGCAGCTCAATCTCAGCTTTTAATCGTAAAACCTCTCTACATAAGGAAAAAAGTCAAAACCACATTAGCAATTGTAACATTAAGTTTATTTCTAGTTTCAGYAAAGCACTGTTAAATTGTAAAAACTCTGTGCCTGATTGCAAAATGCCTTTGTCTAGTCCTAGTTTGATCAGCTCTCCTACCCTTTTCTGCTGAATTTCACATAGTGCACTCCCTGAAGCCTGTTTGATCCTTGTGTGCACCTGGCATAGCCATATTCATAACAAATAATGGATAATGTCCACCCAGGATAATGATTCAAGGCAAATCCTAGGCATTTAGTTCCAGTGCTAACACAGGCAAGTGAAGGAGACAGTAAACACAGTGTGAGTGAATCTGAGGTAAAAAACAGTGCTATGACAGAGGGTCAACRTTCAAACGTCACTTTTACGTATTCAGCCATGGATTCTAATTCTCTGTTCTGACTCCCATTTCCTACCTTACAAAAAAAACCAAAATGCTATTCAAACACTTGAAAGTACTGATTTTTGTTTTCCTCATCTACTGGATACTAAATTTAAAGTCAACCTTAGAAGAGTGACACAGCTTTAAAAAAGGCAGGAAATTTTAAGACAGATGAATGTACCTCTTTAGCAACKGTATGCCAGTGCAGGTGAGTTTCACATACATCCATTCTTTCTTGGTGAAGGAACTTGCACTTGTCTGGCACCAGAAGGGCATCACTCACAAACTCACCCACTGGAAGGAAAAAAAAAAGAAAAGAACATGCAAGAAATATTAATATTGCTTCCAATACATCATTTTGTTAAAACTCTCTCTACTTCTACCAGCTTTTGTGAATCAGTGGCAGGGTTTGTTTGCAGAGAATAGGAAAGTTTCTAAATGGTGTTTCAACCATGACCTTCTTCCAACTTGCCATTGAAAAGGAGCTCCTGTCTTTGATCTCAGATGTACTAGTTTATGAAAAACACCAGTATAATAGAACTTGCAGGACCCATTGTGTGGTAGAACATGAAATCAGGAGCTGACGGATCCAGTTCAAGGGAGGGGACTACAGGGGCAGGAAGGGACATTTTCTATCTTAATGGCAATAGGGAGAGGGTATGAAGAGTTCTGAAGTACTTGGGTTTTCTACATATAACAAATTACACCAACATCTTACTTCAAAGCATTTGAAAAAATTTCCACTGTATTACAATGCTAACAGTAACACAGTCAATTTAGTTATATTTGTTGATGCAGTCTCTTCATTGCATCAGCCAGATGAATTTGGGTTAGCCCAGAAGGTCAATAAGCAAGTAGAACTCCTCAGCCAGGGAACGAGATGACTCATGATTACCAGAATATCTGGTCAGATTGAAGTGGATGAAAAACCTTTTTTCCCAAGGACATAACTGACCAAAGTGATTGTTCTGTCTTCAACAACAGAACAAAAATGTACATGGCTCATGAAGTAAACACCGCTCACAGCATCAGTACTGACAAGAAGAAACTCAGCTGATAAGTAACATAATTTGTTAGACTAAAATCACTGTAATTCTGTAAAATTCTGTCATGGCAATTAAATAACACCAAACCCTCTCAAAGATACTTTTAAAGGAAAAATTACAGAGTACTTTAGAGAAGTGTGTATACTGAACAGACACTGGATTKTGAAAGCACATGACTCAGCTGGCAAAAATCATCAGTTCCCTGAAGCTCACTTGTCTGTAGCCTCCATAAAACTAGTCTGTGTTAAATGAAAAAATCAAGGTGGTCCAATGGTTACTAGGGTGTAATAACAGATTAACAGATTAATTAACATCTCAAAATGAGACGACTACAAGTTCACTGTAGTAGACAGTCATCTCAGGGAGCTGATGAAGTGGCCCTTGAGGCTTACAATTAAAAGGTCAGTTTTAAACATAACCAACATCTAATGCATTGGAAGAAAGCAGAATTCAATAAATATATACCTTTGCTAATCACCAAGACGTGTATTTTGCATTAAATTCCCTGCATATATTTCAGAGCTTTTGATCTGACGCCCGTACAGTCAATTAGCTAACTAGGAACCAGTAACTAGTTTCCTTAACTCAGTTAATTAACAAGGTAAAAAAAGCATTTTGTTATTTTTATCCTTCCCTAGCACACTCTAATGCCTGCAGATTAACAGAAATGCTGTCTACAGATGTCCAAAATAAACTTGGAAAAATAATGAGTAAGTACACTTTTTGGTAACCCAAACCACAAAATYTGCAATTTCATTTAACTAAGTCTCAGTTTTCAGCAGTATCACACACAAATCCTGTAGTGAAATTATCTTAATTTGCAGGTTTTGGGGGACTAGTCTGACACATACGTGAACTTTCTCAGGTCATAACTAAGTGGCATCTGTTAATTTAATCAAGTGCCTGAGCACTGGGCAAGCACAMAGGGACTTTGCAAAAGTCTCAAGAGTATGAGGACTTCATGCRGAACAGCAGTGTCCTGCACCTGAGGAGGAATAACTGGGCACCATCACAGGCTGGGAACCAAAGCCTGCTGAAGAGCAGCTCGGTGAAAAAGAACCAGGGGCTCCTGGTGCACAACAGAATCCCGGAGTCAGCAGTGCCCTGGGAACCAAGGAGGACAATGGAATCCTGGGGTGCATTAGTAAGAGATTTACAGCAGGTGGAAGGAGGTGATCCTGCCCCTCTACCCAGCCCTGGTGAAGCACATCTGGAGTGCAGTGTCCAGTTCTGGGCTCCTCGGGACAAGAGAGACATGGAGCTCCTGGAGCAGCTCCAGTGGAGGATTACAGAGATGATGAAGGGATGGAGCGTATCTCATGCAGAAAGGCTGAGGGAGCTGGAGCTGTTCAAACATGGGAAGAGACAACTGAGAGGAGACCTCATCAAAGTCTGTCAGGGTGTGCAGGGAGGGGTCAGAGCAGGGACCAGGCTCTGCTCAGTGGTGCCCAGCAATGGGACAAGGGGTAATGGGCAGGAACTGATGCACAGGAAATTCCACCTGAACATGAGGAAGAACTTCTTTACTGTGCAGTGACCAGGTACCTGAACAGATCCGTCAGAGAGGGTGTGAAGTCTCCCTCACTAGGGATATTCCAGAACCATCTGGATGCAAACCTGTGCCATGTGCTCAGGGATCACCCTGCTTGAGCAGGGAGGCTGGATCAAATGACCCACTGTGGTCCATTCTAACCTGACCCACTCTATGATTCGGTGAAAGGTAACACGATCGGAGGTACCACTGAGTTACAGCCACCAAACGGAAGATGGAAAACCTTATGTCCAAAATCTTGGGCAGTTTCAGTTGCAGAGTCATTAAAAATATGAATGAATATATAATTTATTTAAAATGAAGCACATTAGTTTTTGAGTATCTAATTATATCAACTCATAAAAATACACTACAGAACTACAAGATGTTCRAATGTGAAGATACAGTGTTAGATTTGACTTTTACACAGAAAGTGTGTACTGCTTTATAGAATCATATTGCATGAAAATAAGGCAACAGCATTCTCACAGTAACCCAAAGTCTCATTTCAAACAAGGCTCCATTTTSTAAACAATTGCTGAATTTCACAGAAATAAACAATCCATTCCAACAAGCCCTCCTCTGCTTTTTGGGAGGAAAGGAGGATCTGGGGAGAAGGATGGCTGTTCAATGTGATACTCCCACATTATAAAGAATTAGAGTATATTAAGTGGGCAAAATCTGGGCAATAGCAATCGCTTGCAACTTTACATGTGATTTCTACTGCCTTCAATCCTATTTTTATAACAAAATTTAAATCTGTCCATTATTTAGASATACACAGAGCTCATGTTCTAGAAACTTTTTTCATTCCTTTTATGATAATTACTACTGAAGTTTAAATGCAAAGCTTCGAACTTTTATTCTACTTTGGTTGTTTTTTAAAATAAATTAACATTCAAGTAGCAGTTTGATGAACTAGACTGAAATCACTTAATAACTCTAATGTTTAATTTGTTTGGACTAGTCTAATAGAAACAAAAATCCATCAAAAAGAAGCACTTCTAGCACTTTAAGCTTGCAGGAAAGCTTCCATCTGTATCATTCCTGTACATGTTTAATTTTCAATGATGCTGAGTCATAAGATTCTTTGCTTTTTTTTCAATGAGGAGCCTTCAGAATACACTGGGGAAACAAGCACACATGAAGGAAGCGCAATCCTGCCTTCAAAGTGAGGTCTAAAAATAAGGAAAAATTATAATACTACTTTTCTTTGCCAGTACATGCAATGACTGGGAGAGCTGTGCATTACTACATTTCTTTGACWGATGGAGCAACCCAGCCCAGTGCTGGTTGTAATTGCTACTACCAGGTGCTGAGATCGCCAAATTCAACTGCCGTATTACTTTTAATTCCAACACGGCAGCATACTGACTTTGCATCGCACCAGGCTGGCCTTCAACACCCTGCCTGTGATTAGGTGGGTTAAGCATTTCCCCAGGTAGCAGAACTGCCTTAGAAACCTCCCCAGCCCCAAGCTGTCCCCTTGTCCTTACCAACACCTCCACCCTGCTCCCCCAGCGAGCCATGGTAAACCCTGACCACACCATGGATATAGGGGAGGCTTGCACAATTTGTACCAACCACAAAGGGTTGGTATCGTTACCATCACAACACTACCTCTGTTTGCCTTATATTTACAGCTATTTTACTGTACTTTTCTGCCTTATTCAGGATCTCTTGTATTTTGATTACAGCTGAAATCTGTCCTGTGTGGAGCAGCTCCAATAATAAACCACAATGGTACCACTTGTCAGTTGATGAGGTCATAAATCACTRCATTCCCTCAGGTTATCTAACTTATCAATATAACAGCTACTTGCATTCCAGTAGCTGCTCACAGGCTCTTGCAAAGAAGGGCTGGACAAAACCAGATCCTGCTGGCTTACGTTTCAGGCCACCTGGAGGAAACAGCCCTGAAGGGGAATTCTGAGCAGAGGTTGTGTTAGCACATTAAAACCCACCACTATGTGCCTATCGTTCATTTAGCTGAAGGCTGCCAACATCCTACAAGTTGTTTCTTGCTAAACTTTCCACTTTTTAACCGTGCATCACCACAACACTGATTGTGTCAATGCAGTAAGTCACAGTTTAATTTCATTTCAGAAATATTATCTTTGCTCCCCACCATGCCAATAATCCTGCTCTTAATGCCCAGCTCTCCACTGTGATTGTAGCAGAGTTCTGTTGTCCCATCCATTATAACAGGCTAATGACTCACACTGTTCAAGAACAGTTTTGATGGAGGTTATAATGCCACATTATAATATTTAGTAATTTTATCAGTCAAGGACATTCTATCATTTGAAAAATACTCTTGGAACAATAACAGATTTTTTTGCTGTAAGACTTGAAATTCTGGTCCAGAAATTTCCTTTTTCAACAGAGCAAATACTAAGAAAAGCATTAAGAATCAACCTCTAACAAAAGAATTAGGATTATAGTGAAGGCAACCATTCACACAATCTTTAAAATCTTCTCTGGGAAGAAAAAGGCCCAGCAAGTGGGCACACTCCTAACAAGATGATAGTTCCCATCTGTGTAATGGAAGATATCAGGGCAAAGTAGTGCAAAACAAATGCACCATGTGAAACATGGTCCTGMTCAACAGATTTTCCAGCCACAGCATAAACTACATGGAATGTGAAGAACCCTCCAACACTGCACAGAAAGCAAGTGAAGATGATAAAGCTAATAAAAGAAAATCCATGRCAAAACCAAACACCTGCCAGCAAATGACTGCAGATGGTTAAGCTCCAAACCAAAAAATAAGCATGATCACAGATGTACATTCAAACAAAACCTGTACTAAATTTTGCATGAGGAAGGAGCGCACATGCTGAGACTCTAGGGCTCAATGCTCCATTTTCATGTCACCAATGAGAACAAAGGTATTGCTAAAACAAATTACAAGCTCACGTGCCTGCACYGTACATATTTGAGCACATTCAGAGAAATGTGTCATTTTCCTGTGACTTTGCACAGATTATCCAGAGCCATCTCACACTTGGTGWRGCRCATCAACCATCAAAGAAYATATCAACCCCGAGGAAATTGTAGATTTCTTCAATTTCAAATTTAATTTTAAATGGACATTTAAGGCATCTTCCTAAATGAAGACAAGGTGGTGCTGATAAAATGTGTCTGTGCCCCAGCAGCCTGAAACATCCATATTTTTCTGATGAGAAGAGGCTTAACTCCTGCCCATAACACTGCCTCTGAAAACTGCCCTGTAGCAAAATTGTTCCCACTTCCCCATTTTGTCTGTAGCCTGTTAACATGAATTTCAGTTAATGATCCACAGCATTGCAGACCCGAATTTGAAGGGTAGGAGCAGAAGCGACAGCATGACCTGCACATCCACCTTGATGCATGAGGTGGGAATAGCTGCAGAGGCTTGGCCAAAACCACCACTGATCTCAATATTGACCCTTCATCCTTAAAAGTATCAAGAAATTATTTTTTTAAAGTACAGATGAAGGAGGGGATTATTATTTTTTGAGCAAAGCCATCCACTGTGTATTAAGTATCYGAAAATGGGGCCAATGAGTCTCCAAATGACATTTTCCCAGCATCAAAGCAGGTTTATTAATATCTTTACTATTCTTTTCTGCTTCTAGGAAGTTCTTAAATACTTCTGTACTCCTGCTTTCAATCAAACTTGAAAAAATAAAGAGTACACCCYCTAAAAAGTGGTTTATTATTCCCTTCCTTAGCAGGCATAGTAACAAACACACCCTGATACACTGACTCTCAAGTTAAACACCCACGCTATTCTAGGCTACAAAAGGCAATTATTTGGGATGAGCAGAGCTCTTCCATTAGATTAAGAAATGACTGGGAATTCTAGTTGCACTATATGGCAGCAAATCCTCTGGGCAGCAACAGTCTGGCATTAAACCCACAACTATCTCCACTCCAATCCTGAGAGGGAGTGAGAGCAGGCGAGAGAGCTGAGCCCAGCCCCTGACCCCAGCCAATTCTCGAGGTATCTGCACTCCCCAAGAGAAAATACCCCAAGTGAAGAGATGGTAGCAAACTGCACCCTTGCCCCACTTCCTCCTCCCAGCCACATCTTATGTCTCTTAAGTATTGTTGTTATAATCTCTTCAGCAACAAATGGGAGAAAAATTCCCTAAGAAAAGAAAAAAGAAAGGAAAAATCCTGATCTCCAATACCTACATTAAAAAAGGTTCTTTCTCAAACCCTCATCCTCCTTCCTCTGTAGTTCTTCCATTGCAGACATAAATGGAATTTCAGCTCAATTTGCTGGTTTTTTGCCTGACTGAATTTTGTGATACCATTGTCTTATTTCCCAGACAGACCACCAGATCAGATTTGATGTGTTGTCACTAACAGATACATCTGTTTTCATGCAAGAAGATTCAAATACACATCATCACACACTGGCATCTTTTTAGACAAAGCAAATAAACATTCTTTAAAACTCCACAGCAGCTTAACAGTTTATTGCAGCTTTAAGTCCATTTACTTCTCTCCTGGTTTTTATTTGTCTCCCCAATGTTCAAGGAAAAATTTTGCTGTGCACTCAGCAGGGTGTCTTTTCTGTCCCTCTCTTGCTCAGTAATGCAACATGAAAAAGCATTATGACCCTAGGATCATACCACATGGATCCTGCTCCTGTCACACCTTCCTAAAGAGGCCTACAAAGTCAAAAATCACCATCTTAGAAGTTATCAGTGTGACCAGCAGCAAAGATTACCCAAAAAAGGCTTCCTGAAGTATTTTTCCCACAGTTTCCTTCCTCTAGGTACCCAGCACTCACACTAGCAAACTTTCTTGCCCTGCACCACAAACCAAGAGTTTGCCTCAAACACAGTTTACCAAGAAACAGGCCCAAAAACAGGCTGCAAAATTCACCTTGGGAAGATGAGAAATTTCAGGATTGAGCTGCTCTCCCTTCCAATTCCTCGGTGCACAGGTTGTATATCTGCAAAGCTTCTCCCACAAATAAGAGAGTATTTGTCACAGACACTGCCCCTCCCCTCACAATTACAAAACCCTGCCTAATTTATTGGAATACTTAAATTAGAAAACAGCAGGTATAACAAAGTCTGGATAGCCTGAGTCACATCTATCCTGCCTCAATCACAGAGCTGCTATGTGATTCTGCCTGAGTAAAAATTTTTCTTTTCCTCCCACACTGTACTTAATTGTTTATTGCTTCTTCCCCCCTCCTCTTTACAGCCCCTGCAGAACTTTTAAAACCACTTTTTCCTTTCCAGTACATCGTGACAGTAGTTCTGACCAATCTATAAGAGACCATGCCCAGCTGCTCTAGAGTGCTGGTGAACACATTGGTGATGCAAGCATAGCTGTTTACAGTGATAAAAAAGATCATAAAGTGAAGGATGCCACAAGTAGAGTAACTGGTGGAGAGTTTTAGTGTTTTTTCAAGTAGGAAGGTTGGTTTTTTGAGATTCCAGGACACACTCTAAACTGACAGCAGTGTGTCTGGCTAACACGGGTCTACTCAAGTGTTACAAAAAGAGCTGGCCATAAGGACTTGGAAGGTGCTGAAAGCCAAGTTAGAACAGACTGCTTGATCCTACATACAGAATAAGAGAGGGAATTACTGGGTTCCTCAGATGTGAGGATAGAGTAACCAAAAAAAATACTGAAAATTATTTATCTGCAGAAAAGTGAGTAAAAATCACATAAAGAAATAAGCCTGAAAGATGAACAGTACAGTGAAACTCTAAGGAACAGATCTGAAATATGAAAGATTTAATGAGACCATTTTTGTGAAAAKTTACTAACATTGTCAAGATCCCTAGACTGAAATCTGGTCACAATCTAGTAAGAAAACAAAGTCCATAAAGAATATAGGACAGTGGTACCTTCAAAGATAACAGCACTTTTACTCCAAACAAARTATGTGCCCTTAGAGGCTGCTTACACAGTACTGCTTAAGAGGCGCAGTTACATTCCTGCCATTACATGCCACTGCCATTCTGTTTAGAAAACATCTGTTTACAAATRGAATAGACCTGTGGTGATGAACTGACCAGAAAACCCCTACACCCTGCCCCCCTGCACGCAGGCAGGGGGGAGGGGATGGGAGGGGGGGTAAGACAATGGTGTCTTAATGGTCCATTTTTCTTTTTGTGACTCCTCCCCCTTACTTTGGGTTAATTTCTGTCTTCCCTTTCTGTGTGGTATTCTTAGTAGTTTTAGCAATAGATTTTTTTTTGCCATTTAAGTTTTTCAACCTGTTTGGCCATTCATGGATTCTGAAAATCTCTCAATCCGTTATCTTATCTAAAGGCCATAAATCTTGGTGTTAATTGGGGTTTTGCTTTCCCCTCTGCCTCTCCTGGGGATGGGGGGGGAGATGTTGTGGGTGCCTTGGCGTTCAGCCAGGGCTCAAACCACAACATTTTTGGCACATTGGCCAGGAAAGGAGTTTAAACCATGACAACAGGACTCTGTGGACGAAAACCCAACTCTCCATGAACATCCCACCTTCAAGGGTAGGATATAGAAGTAATGACAGTTACTAATGATGGGGCTGAATAGCTCGAATAACTGAGAAAAAAAAGCTCTGAATTATACAGGGTCATGAATCCTCTCATGATAGCACCCAATAATCCAGAGCTCAGTGTAACATACTTTCTGCATTCACAATTTCTGTGAATGCGCAATGCCACAAATATTTAATATAAATATTACTACCGACAAAAAATCTCACCCTCCTTCTAACAAAACTGCTCCTCTCCAGTTCTCATTATAAAAATTAACTCAGTGAATACAACAGTAGTTACTGAGGGCTGGTAGAAGATGTTCATATTTTATCAAGTGATTCATTCCAACCTGTTCCTTTTTTTTCTCTTCATTGTAAATGAGTCATTATGGACAGAAAACCAAGTCAGGATTAATATCTAAGATCATATTCTATTGAGAACTGAATGCTGCCTTAAGGAATAATATAAACAGTATATTCCATGCAACTAATGAAGGATATAGAGTAATATTTGCTACTTGCACAGACTTTATGCTCACAAACACTTCACAGTGTCTTAGTCTAACCCGTAGTATCATAATGAAGATTTTTTTTTAAATTCAAATACCTTGTATCATATCAACAGATAAAAAACAATTCAGAGAGCAAATGAATTTTAGAGTAAAGTGAACAACAGTAAGGAGTACATTAAACTCTACAATACTAAATATATCATATTGCAGGCCTACCATAAGGATGACCAAATAAGACAGAATAAATCAAGATTAACCACTAGAGTGAAACATTTTGTCATCTCCCTAAAAGATCTATAAAAGCTTATTTTGATAATGAAATCCTTTACAGATTACTGCCCCTAGTCAAAGCGTCTAGTTGAGCCATCACTGAAAAAAATTTAACGGCAAAGCATATATCCCACACAGAGAAAACATTAAAGTTAGGTGAAGTGGATACTGCTCAGGAGAGCCCAAATTCCACTTGGACAGAGTGACACACAACACTGGGAAGCACACAGCTTTAAATAACAGTTAGCAAACAATCAGAAGCTAAAACTTTCAAAAGAGCAGATGAAAACTGATGTCATACTATGCAGTTCCTCTGCAACAGCAGCAAGGCAGCAGAGCAGAGAGCTGTGATGGTAACTACAAGTGAAGAATAGACAGAGAATGTGCTGCACTGCAGTATCTGTTGGTGGTGCTGCATCTTCTCCCAAGTGCCTCTGCCCTAATGATGTTCCAGTTTAGCAAAACAAACACTTTCCCTCTAGCAGTACTTTCAAAAAGATAACTTTGCCATATCAATGGGTCTTCATCAAGTTTTGCCGAAAACATTCATTGTTATTTACATATCCTATGTGTTCTATATTCAAAGTCAACCCAGTATTTCAGAGTGTAAAACCCAAGAGAACTAGAAAAAAAAAAAAAAAAACCCACTCTGGGTAGCCGGAAGTTTCATGGGTCATTGATGAGCCTGAGAGTTTGTATTTTCACTAAATTGTGAATACAGGCTTTTCAGTCATAGGAATTTGCATCAGGGGAGGTTTAGGTTGGATATTAAGAAAAGGTTTTTCACCCAGAGGGTGGTTGGGCACTGGAACAGGCTCCCCAGGGCAGTGGTAACAGTACCAAGGCTGAGGGAGTTCAAGGAGTGTTTGGAAAATACTCTCGGGCACATGGTGGGATTGTTGGGGCTGTTTTGTGCAAGGCCAGGAGTGGGACTCGATGAACCTGATGGGCCCCTTCCAACTCAGGATATTCTATTATTATAGGGCAAGASGCTACTGTTTTAAGCAACATATAAGATAATCCTTTTCCCAACAGGTTTGTAATCTCTTTTGGGTGGATCCAGATATCTATATTCACAGGAACTCAACATGAATAGTCAATAATCTTCTAACAGATTGAGAACATTCACAGGGCAAAGACAATGACTTGACAAAATGACATAATCAGAAATTGTGCCCTAGATTAAACTATAATAAAAAGGAATAAAAACATATCACATATAAGACCAACTCAATTAGGAACAGCTAAAACTAAAACAAAAACCAGCCTCTTTCAAAGCATGGAGGGCTCAGTCCTCCTAAGAAGATACTGCTTATGTATTCCACCTGAGTAYCTTCTGGAAAGAAGTAGAAGCAATTATTATACAGAGCCAACATTATTTTATGTTACCAAAATTAGTTTTGATATCAAGTGGTTAAGATTCAAATTTCTGTTGACCTAGTTGCAATGATATAATAGAAAAACAGGGTAATTTAAATATTTTACACATCAAGAACTCACTGATAAAGCCACTGGGAGTTAAAGATCAAACACAGCAATGCATAAACTAAATAACTTCCAATAATCATGATATTCATTCATTATTCCTAATACTGTTTTTTTGCTGTCTTTCAGTATTTCAAACTGAACACTTAGGAAGCAATTTTGATGGCTGAGTTAAGTGCATCAGTTAAGCGACAGAACTGACAGCTCTTAAGATAAAACTCTTCCCTATCTACACTGTGGTTTTTAGGTACATACAAAAAAAATTACTAGAAAACAACAGAAATTCAGGTCGTTCAGAAGAAATACTATTAAAGTTGTTTTTCTTTTTTGAAGCACATTCATATGTTTTACTAAAACTGAAGGACTTTTTATTAGCTGCAGTTTCACATATGTACCTGGAAAAAATTCTTTTTTTAAGTTCCCTTAGTGATAATTAAGTAAGTTTCCATGTCATTCAGAACATACTAAAACACTCTAATATTACTTCTCAATTTGAGAGTCAGTAAGAAACCTCAAAATGTAAGAATAAAGTTTAAATCCAAAAAATGCAGACCTGTTCATACATGCATTAATGCAAGTGCAATCAYTCACCAGGAAAAGACTATACTGCAATCAGTGAATCAGCAGTCCTTCAAGTTAACAGAGTATTAAAGTTATTTGGTTTATTTTGTTAACAAGGAGGCTGTGGGTGTCATTAAGGTATGACTTCCCATTGTCCAGTTCAGACCCAGCAGCATTCCCATGAAACAGCAAGCTGGGATTCCAGGGYTGGTATGATCTATAAGTAAATCAAAACTAGGAAGTTTAAAACAACTGCTCTGCATAACTACATTTTTCCTTTCCATCACTTTGTGACTCCCCTGCACGCTCGGCATTTTCCCCTACTTTTAACCCAATGAAGGCAGAAATGGAGAAGAGCAGAGTACTYTTTCAAATAAACCAATACAAGTCTTTCCACGGGGAATAAATAACAAAAATAAATAAGCATTGGATTAAGCAAAAACATCCAGACATCTCATCAAATGCTTACTTCAGTAAGTGAATGTCAGTGCATTCCCACCTCTAGGTACTGWCACTGCTCTTTCTTTAGCTTCCTCTAACAATAGGGACGAGTAACCTACAGAAACTTGTTAATCTTCCTGTACTAACTGGTAAAGACTGGCAGGCAGATGTGGTGGTAAGAGGGAAAAAGAGCTCRCTCTGGAGGGGACAGACCACCTACCCATCAGCAGTTCCCCAGCTTCTTGAGGCCAAGCTAGTGGCTCCTTAAAACACCTACCCCCTGTCCCAACCACCTATCCTCTGCCTGACCTTCACACAGCTTTCCAAGGACAAAAACCTCACACAAAGTCAAAAATGGTTCCTTAAAAAATATACACTACTGCTCCATTTGTTTTGGCAGAAGACCTGGCTAGAGGGCTGAYAGCTGTAGTCTACTCGGCTCTCAGTTTTCAGGGCTATTGACAAACCACATGCCCAGCTTTAAAGAGCTTTAAGAGAAGTAAACCTTAAAAAACCAACAAAATCAAACAAGAACAATCCTGAAGAAGTCACAGCCATAAAATGTTATCACAAGTATAAATCAATGGAATTTGGAATGGATGAAATTCTTAAAAAAAAAAAAAAAAGCAAAGCCAAATACAACTGTATGAGAGAGTTCTTCGGTTCCTGTTGCTACTCATTCCATGACAAGCATACTAAAAATATCTTGTTTTTCCAGCTTCAAAAAGTCCTGATTTAGAGACAATTTTAGGAGAAAACACTCTGGAATGAACATTTCCTCTAAAGAAAAGGGTTTCAGCAATCCCTTCCTGCCAATATGAAATGAATTTTCTGGATGAAAGTGAAAAGAAACTGTTTATTTTGACAAGCAACGTGTCCACAGGGCACAGGAAAAAAATGAATAAATGTTAGATATTGAACCTTCAGAACCTTAACACCTCCCCCACCCCCAGAGCAGAACAAAAAACCCAAAATGACAGGGGAAGGGAAAAAAACTACCAAGCACCTGGCGAGAAGGAATAAAATGATGGACAGTCCTTTGYCTGGGGATGGAGGAGGGGGGAGGGGGAGAAAGTCCATGGAGAAGCTCAGGGGAAAAAAAACAGATGACAACTTGGTGAAACTCAGATGTTGGTTTCCTYCTCGCACTAGACGAAGCTGGTGGATTTAGAATCCTTTCTTTTGTTGGTTCAGCTTCTCTCGAGGTCTGGGCCAAGATGGGGTGTCCCTGTCACCGCTGATGGTCTGATTTGGACTGAAAGCCAAGCCAAACAGTCCAAGAAAAAGCAAAAGAGGCTGCTGAAGAATTGCTACTGCAGTCTAGGGAAAAACTTCTTGCAAAAGCTAACAAAAAAGCAAGCTAGCTAAAAGCAACAATGTAGCCTCAGATCTGCVCAGCAAGCTGAGAACTGGGGAGAGGGAGAGCTTGAACAAAGCAAGAGCTCCTCTGGATCCTGCCCCTCGCACAGACTCACTTTAAAGCTACAAGATGCATTTCCAGGCATAAAGCAGACTATCAGGAATAGACTACCATCATAAAACCAAGACAAGAAATAATCTAGTATTTCTGTGGWTTCATCAAAACCCAAGTTCCTAGATGGCTAGCGGATGCTTGACTTTTATAAACTGTGCATTATCATTTTCAACTTTTATTTTCCATTGCAGAAGTTTTCTGCAAGAAACTAAACCCCTACATTTCAACACAAGTGCCTCCTGCTACACAGCCATTCTCAGCATCAACCACAAGTAAGAAAAGCTTACACTTTCCATTCACTGAAAGAGAGAGGAACCTAAAGGGGATTTCTGACTGCATAAAAAGATACCTATGCTTGTGGGTAAGGGAGACTGGAAGTGTTGAAGTATTTTTGACCTTCAAATGCCAGCATGTTCAACTTRCAAAGATTTTGGATGTTAACACAAGTATGAAGTGCTGTAATTCTTTCACCAAGAATACACTGAGCACCACAATCCATCCAGTGGGAAGGTGGCTGGTGTCATCCCATCACAGCCCTGCAGCCCTTGAATTCCAGCCTGCCATTTCATGGGAACACTGTTGGGTCTGAACTTGGCTATGTGAGGCCGTTCTTCTTCATCCTGATGTTGTTTGTCAGTGATGATGTCTAAAGAATGAATGCACTCGAACTAAGCAACTTCTGGCACTTGAAGCATAGCCCCATAATGCTGCCAATGTGTCCCCTTGCCAGTGTGAACAATTTATCTTTTGAGAGCAGATAAACATTGAAGCACTGAACTGCCCATCCCAAGTACCAGCTTTATCTTTGCCTGAAGGGCARTGTGCCCTAAATGAGAAATCCTTGACTGAAAATTAGCCAAGCTCTTTCATACACTTACTGAAAGTCAAGGTTACAGATAAGCTCTCTGACACCAACCTTCCCCAAAACCCAAGCTGTCCACTAAAGATGAGAATGTAAGTGTATATTTATAAACAAATGTCTGAAGTATCTCAATCAAAGACAAAATACCTTTCACAGAAAGACACTTAAATTATTAAACACACAGTTTGGCCTGCCTAAATCAACCACATAAATACAGACATCATGTCACCAGCACACTGACAACAAAAAGCCTACTATATAGRCTGCTGATTATAATACATATATGTACATTTTTACCATTTTTTGCTAAGGTTAACAAATTAATAACCATTTTACTGTGGTCCTTTAAAAACACAAATYTCCTGAAAAGTAATTCTGATGTGCTGGTGAAAGTATTGTGTCATAAAAAAATACCAAATCTAGAAACCWCTTAAGAACGTAAATTCAAAGTGATCAAGCTTGAACATAATGTGATCTCTAAACTACATGGGTAATAATATAAAATACTGTTGAAAACCACAGAAAAATCCAACACGGACATAATACACAACTAAAGTGCACAATGACAGTGTTTGTACAGCAGCAGTGGATACCCTGGAAGCCTTGCTAATTTGTGTTGCATGCAGCAAGAGGCGGTTCAGCTGTTCTCAGACCCAAGGGGACTCCAGAAGCACTAATAGACACATACAATGATAAAGACAAGGAACCATACCCAGWGTTCCCAAGGAATTCACCCATCTGCTTCTGCACAAAGCAACAGCTCAGTGAGAGCACTGCCTGACTCGCGATTGCCCGCACACGTGGGACAGAGGACAGTGCAGGCTCAGACAAGAACTCACTATTCTAAAAGCATGTCACAGGCCCAATCCACTGATCCACAGGAGTTTGGAAACGCAGTTTCAATACCATGACTCATAACCAAGATTCTCCTTTCCACAGTGCTCATCACAGTGGATTTTTTCTCCTTTGGATTTCAGAGCTCGATGCAGTATTTTTCCAAGTTTACCTGATTTGTTCAGTTTCAAGGATGGACTTAATGCTCAAGAAGAATCACAATGCCAGCAGTTAAAAAAAACAAAAAAACCACCAATAGTTTTCTTCCATCCYGCCTACAAAATAACAGAATTAAAATAAAGACTAAGGAAATCTTATAAGCCACATATGGGACGGAAATTATGGAGAGAAAAAATATCTTAAAGTGAAGTTTTTGTTTGAGGTTTGTTTTAAAAAAATAATTAAATGTAACTATAAGGAAACAYAGAAACACGTTTTTCACTGCAAAGGGAAAACTAAAGATAATTTAAAACACTCATCAGAAGCCGCAGAAGGAGAAACAAATGACCATGTTTGTTGTGCAACACAACATCTCAGCTAAGCTTTAAGTAGAATATCTCTCAGCAGCCAGGTCATCTGACAGAGCATCAAAATCTCCCTTCAACACAAATAAAGCAACATCACAAACAACACTCAGTTYGTGTCTATAACAGTCTATTTAGAACACTTTAATGAACTAAAATTTACTGCAGTTTGTTGAAAAATAAAATAAAAATTAATTTGAGGTAATAGCAGCTTTCTTTACGTCCGATGAAGTGCTGACACACACAAATCCCTTAACATTCAGAAACCAGAGCATTTTTTTGCTATGACAGAAGGATATTTTTTCCTTCATCTTAAGAGCTTATTGGGGTTTAAGCTGGCAGGCATCTAAACTCCACATGGCTGCTTGCTTACTCATTCCCTGCATCATCCTCCTCCCCACAGAATGGGAGAGAGAACTGGGGAGAAAAATAAGAAAAGTAAGACAAAGACAGCCTAATAGGACAGAAATGAAGCAATGAGAAATACTACTACTAGTACTACTAAGAAAAAGTTATTAGTAGTATTATATTGTACTACAAAACAAGTTCACACTCACCACCCACTGACCAATGCCCAGACAGCTCCCAGAAGCTCCCAAGCAGAATCCATGGCCAGCTTTTCCCCTGGTCTATATATTGAGTATGCCAAGATATGGCATGGAATATCTCTTTGGTCAYTGAGGTCAGCTGTCCTTGCTGTTTCCTTYCAGTTCCTCCCTSGTGTGAGAAGCAGAAAACTSCCTGACTAACTGCAAGCACTGCTCAGCAATAACTAAACCATCAGTGTGTTCCCAATCTTATTCTCAGCCTAAATCCCAAACACATCACTGTGCTAGCTAATTCTGTCCCTACTGAAACTAGAACAGGATCCCTTTGCCATCATGCAGGAACAGACCAATCTCACTGCTTCCAGGAAGTGTCACAGAGTCCTTATCTGCTTGCTCAGGTAGCACCAAGTGAGGTGTGTAATGAGATGACAMACAAAATGGCTTGGATAACAGATACCGACAGGAAGAAGAGAATGTGCTGAGAGGAAAAGGCAAACATCAAGGTAGGAAGAGGATTACCCAGAAGGAAAGGAAAGGTGAAGAAACATCAGTGTCTGTGAGACTTGAGTGCAATGATGATGGACAAGACAGTAGCATCTGGTGAGCCAAAGAAGAGAGCAAGGCTGGAAAACCTGAAACAAAGRACTCTGTAAGAAGAGCCAGACAGGGTCAGCACTCTCAGAGATAAAAAAGGCAGGAGAAGCAGGTTAGAAAGGAAAGGAACAAGTATTCTGATGACAAGCACTCTTTGGTATGGTAGAGGAAGCCTCATAAGCCTGWTAATGTCTGTCTCAGTCCACAAAACATTTTAGCTCAAGTGGCCAAAAGCAGGTCAACACTGCATCAGAAAAGGGCATAAGGTGTATGAGCATGTAGCAGTACTCCCCCCAAGACCCTGTTTCACCACAACTTCTACAGACACAAGACTTGGGTCCCTAACACCATTGTAATTTCTTTCATGGGAGCCATATCATATTTCAAACACTCCCCATCACTCTTAACTCTTCAGTTTCCAATCTGTACTTCTGAGGAAAACCAGAACTGCAAACAGTATTCACAAATACAAGAAAGTCCATAGCTAAGACAGTGGTAGAGTTATGTTTTATGTCTTGTTCCCCATTCATTTCTTAATAATCCCTAATACCACTGGGTTTTCGCATGAATGAACACATATTTTTACAGAACTATTAATACCCAAGGACTCAATCCTTGTAAGTCTGAAGCTACTCACAGTCCAACCATATACACAAAGACAAGACCGCATTTTGGGCTTCTTCCATGAACACTGCCTTAACTACATTATTTTTTGCTTCTATTTTACATTCAGTCAATCAGTATCAAAGACTCCTCTGAAACTCATCATAATTTGCCATCATTAACTCTACTTGAATAACTTAGTATCTTCATCAAATGGATCACCTCACAATTTACCCTCTTTTTCAAATCACACATATTTTGAACATCACTGACATAGGAACTGATCCCTTGAGATTCTACTGATGACCGTCCTCTAGCTTGAGAATGGACCATTAATCTCTACCTTTTTTTATCTTTATTTAGAAACATAAGCATTTTCTCTTCTATTCCATGGTAGATTAAATTCTTTAATAGCTTTTGGTAATGGACCTTGTTAAATATATTTTGAAAAATCAAAGGAGGCATGCTATCCATTTGTCTACCTACTCTTTTAAAAAGAAATTCTTGCTCAGTATCATACACACTTGACAAGTCCAATATTCCTGGATGTTCAGCACTTCAAAAAAGCATCCCCTCTCCCAGATAGGCTTACAGAACTGTATCTACTGAACATTCCCTAGCACCTTTTAGAAATAGCCAGTGAGTCCCATCACTGACTCTCCCTCTGCAGTTAACTCCTAAAATCTGCTGGCAACATTCAGTTGTACTCCAAGACAAGAATGTATTTACCCTGAGAATTTACAGCTACTTTCAGTTAGTTAGGTGAAAGATGCTACATATGCAGACAAATTCCATGACCACGTGGTAAGATGGATGCTTGCTTTCTGTTTCTCTCCCCATCGTCCCTTCCTTAGAGGCTGAACAACACACTTTAATTAGCACGACTCTCCCACCGCAAAATTCAGTTCTCTAGGCTTAAGATAAGCATAAARAAAAAAAGGATGTATCAGCTCTGTGGCACTACAAAGATATTCAGATGAGAAGTTCCTGGTCTGTCTGTTCCAAAAACTGGAGGTRTACAATGAACAAGATATGTGACTTTTGCAGCAGGTTCATGCATTACTCACAGGTTGTGTGAGTGTGAATGCACCCATCTCTCAAAACCAAAGGTACAGCTATGTTTCATAAAAACTCCTTTGGTACATTTACTCACATACACATCACAACTGTTTCAAGTGTTTTACAATTTGGAGCCCAACTATCAACAGATTGTTATGGTTTTGAAGCTTCTCTCCAGCTTTCCAACTATAAACTGAGGATGACATCCCTCTCCCTTCATGACCTTTATGAAATGAAACCCATGTTTTCCAAAGTGTTTTGGTAAGATTAGAGAAACTTTTGAGAGGAAAATAGTTCCGTCTTCAGGCAAGAACTGAGTGATGAACAGTAACTTGGGCATGGGAGAGGCTGGACCAGGAAAGAAACCCAGCTCATTCAAGCACCCAGAGTAGAACAGGGCAGGCAGACACAGCAGCCCCACAATCACAGCCTCCCTGGAAGCCTCTGCATAGGAACGGTCAAACGGTGGTCAGAGGGGCACCTTAGCCCCCTTTTATAAGTTCTGAGCTCTTTTTAACTTTACCAATAGTCATTCAGCACTACTTTTTGAGGTTAACTCTTTCTATATAAAACACTGCACAAAAAGCAGGAACACCTCAGCGTGGGCAGAGTTACAAGTGACAGAAAACAGTCCAACTAGCTTTGGTCATTCAAGTAGGAAAACTGATTTTTCTTCTTAAGCTCCTAAACATAAAGATTTACTACAATGTGTAATGCGGTCTTTAGCAGATAGCTATGAACAAGAATCACATACTGGTGACCATTTCCTGTGAGCTGTTCCTGAAGTGTTCACTACCTGTTTTGGGTTCCTTCATCAATTGTAAAGAGACAAATACACATACAGTTTTCCATGCTTACTGATAGAAATTTTTGTTTTCTGCTTTAGGAATAGATCTGCAGAGCTGTGATAGTTTGAGATCTCAAAAGGTTTTTGTGTTGTGATCTGTTCTCATTAAAACTTAACTGTAACCACCAAACAAGTAAAACATTTGTACATCCTAACAAATACACAAGTTCTGAATTGTTCTGGTCTTACTATACAAAAATTAGATGTTTTACATTTGCTCTTAGTCATACATAAAGGTACATTCTGGTCATCAGGAGAATGTTAATTGTGCTTGATCTCTGCACTTCATGGTTTCTATGCCTTCCCCTAGGATCTGGCTAACCCAACAGCTGAACCCGTGTTTGGTTCAAGTGAAGAGGTGGAAGCCTCCAGAAATAGAGTTGCTACTGCCTGAGGATGTTTTTGTGCTGCTGGTGGGCGATCTCATTTAGGAGTTCTCCACCCACTCCCTATCTCTTCATCTAGCTCATGGTATTTTGTCATTTAATGGTTTATGGTCCTGCTTTGAGAAAAAAAAACACTTGAAAAGACACAATTCTAAACCATAAGGCAATAGAGCTTTTTAGAATTATAATAAACCAATAAATTCATTATTGTTTGTTGGAACGACCAGTAATTCAACTGATACTTAACAGCCACTTTTTTCYCTTACTAAAGCTGAACATAAAATCCAAGCTAGAAGAGTTGARGTGTAACAGAAGATAATTTCTATTCAATGAAGCACATCAGGACATGCTCTTAATTAAACCACTGCAGAGAACTGCATTTAAGAACACATTTTAAGTACTGAGGACCTAAAAGCTTGCAGCAACAAGCTCAACCATGAGGACCCAGAGAAAGCTCTGGCTGGCAGCACAACCCTGGAGAGCTGTCGACTTGGGCAGCGACCTGGCAAGAGAGCTTGTGCAARGCTTTGCTGCAGTGGGAGGAAGCTAATGTTAGGACATCCCATAATCCCTGCATAGCTTGCAGTTTTACAAAAAAAAAAAAAGTGCCTGGTTTTCGCATCCACCTACCAGCACTSTACCAAATATACCACTAGTAGATGGGAATTGGGTCTGCGAAAGAGAGCAAAAGAGAGATGAAATATTTCCCCCAGTGAACAGTTACGCCTTTCATTGCGCCTAGGATTTCTCTACTTRTGGCCTCTCCACTAAGCAATTCAGATTGTCAGTATTTTTAGAGATCTCTTCTTCCTCTCAGCTAGTGTTGTCAGAAAAAGTAGACATGTTGTAGTTGTGTAGGCTGAAACTAAGAGAATTTTTCTATTTTAGGAATAATGTGGTGTGAGGCTTGTCTGCATGACTAATGTGGCTGAGAGGAGACTGAGGCAAGCTGGAAGAGAACAGYTAAATTAACAGGGACAGGAAAACTCCAGGACAATTATTTAATGTTATTCTGTTGATTAGGCACTGCATGGAAAAGCCAGTGGAAAGTGTTTCCAATCACGTGTAAGTTCTGCCATTGAAACAAAAAGAGGTGCAAAGTGTRTTTAGAGGAAGAAAAAAGAGCAAGTTTTGACATGTAGCAGAAMTACACAGACACTTCAAATGCTTGTRTGAAAAAAATCYACCATTAAAATTACAAGAAAGCTACTAGAAGAATTGTCAATGTCATACACCATTATTCAAATGATGCATTCCGGGCATAACCTTTGTGTTCTCTTTGATACAGTTGGCTAGGCATGCATATCAAAACTTGAGTGTGCCTTTTCTCCTGACATCAACAAGTAGATAACTTCACAAACTGCTAGATGCTAGATAATAAAACATGACAAGTTAATAAATATTTTCAAAGACATTTCTGTTAGAACCAGAAACAAAAGCCAGCTTTTCACTACATAACCAAAGAGYGAAACACATTTGTCATATAACCTAATCCACTTGTTTGTGAACAAATGACTGTAAGTAATCACATTTTGATTGACAGAGGCTATATAATAATGAGATTCCAATACATCTGGATCCTTCCAACACTGTGAATGCAGTGTTTAGCAGCACACATTAAAAAAATGAGGCAGAGCCACTCCTGAACATGCACTTTACACAGCATAGTTAATCCCCTGTAATTCCCTCTTTGCCATACTCTGGCATATCCTGCCTACCATGGCCATGCATTGATCCACAAACACCCACATAACTGAGCTTCTCCTCCCCATCCAGGGTTCAGGGTGGATTTCACCAACAGAAAATGAAATATCATCTATTCAGAAAAGCATAGCCATACACTTATCCCAAGTATGCAAAGAATCACATCACTGGGACAACGATGCCTCCCACCACCAGCAAGGAACCCAGAGTGAATTACCTCATTTCACAGCCCACACTTCTCTAATTCACCAGCTGCTTTTCCTCAGACAAGCAGTGAGGAGAGAAGAAAGTGCAAACCAGAACTGTTTATCTGCCACACTGCCCCAACCATGGCAGAAATCCTGCCCTCCTGCTGCAGCCATGGGCAGGGTTCTCACTAATACCTAGCCAGGTTTGCAGCTACGGTATTTTCCCAAAAACAGTTCTTAGAGCAAAGCAGAAATTGTTGGTTTCTTGGCACTGTCTGGTGTAACCCTGCAGCTGTGCCACACATTTGTGGCTCTATGTCAAGCACCACACTCCATGTGCAGAAAAACATAATTTAACGCTTTAAACTTCAGATTCAATCAGAACATTTGTAGGAGGCAATATTTCTGTGGTCAATGCAAAGACATATGGCTGACTCAAATAAGGGGATTTCATTTTGCCTTGTTTGAATTACTGTTTTTATGCTTTAGTTGCATTTTCTTACAAAAATATGAAGCTGTGTAATTTAGCAAATCTGATAGATGTTACTAAAGTATATGACTACCAATTACTGCTGTAATTACCTCCCTGTACAAGTTTCAAAAAGAAAAAAATGGAGCAGCCAAGGGCTGTAGTGAAATAAGCTTTACACATTTCAGAGCCTCAGCTGAAGATTAAGATGGAAACGGATGGTGAAGATGCTCCGGCCTGAAAGCAGCCAGACTTCTGTCACTCACTGTTTCTCAACTGTGAAAAATAAATGTCAAAATGGAAGAAATTACTGTGCCGGGTTGAGACAATTTTGTRGGTGGGCGAACRCTYCCAAGTTCCAGCAAGTCCCCTTCCCCACCTGGGCCCAGAACAAATTTCCCCAAAGGAAAGTGAAAAGAAAGAAAGAAAACTGTTTATTTAACAAAGGAGAAGAATATGCCCATGAGGCATGGAAAAATTTTCCACAAAAAACCTGTGGAAACAGGTGTTGGATCTCAGAGTTCTTTTTTTCCCTTGGGCGTGCCCTACCCCTCCGGGGGTCTGGAGGGCCAGACAGGGTTGCTCCAGTGGCTCCCTAAAGGATTCCTGACTACCATCTCACAGGAATCTTCTGATTCTCAGACAAGGAAAAAAAAGAAGTCAAAAAAAGTCTGAAGAAGAAGATGAAAAAAAGAGGCAGTCCCAGGGAAACAGCTTCCTCGCCACTGCTCAGTTTGCAGCCACAGYTGGAGTGTGTGTAACATTCCCCGACACTGTCCTGGAACAGGGAGGAATAAAACAAAACATGCTGCCAGGGCAGCCTTGGCTAACATACAGTTACAGAAGGGTTGTTTTTTTCCCTCTGGGCATAAAGCAGGCGATGGGAATACAGCCACCCTAGAACCCCTGAGCTGACTCAAGGTCCTTGAAGTGATCCTCAGAGCAACTCAAAATTAAGACTCAATCCTGCAATCAGCTGTCCACCGACAAACTTCGTGTTGGTATTTAAATTCTTACCAGATGCATTTAACAGTGGTCTAGAGCAAGGGTCTATTTGCTAAATTACAGAGGAATGGGCACTGGCAATGCCCAACTTCTGGCAATGCTCACTAACAGCTTCCACACTACCACTAATCCACATAAGAATAGCTGAAGCACATGCAGAGCTGACAGGCAAGATGCAGATTTAAAAAATTATCTTTTAACACTGAAGAAGTACTAGGAGGAAAGAAATTTAAAAAGCTCTCTGGACTCCTTAGTTCAGTAAAAAAAAGAGACCCAAGATTTAGGAAAAAGTATTCCATGACAGACATAGTACACAACCAGCAGAGGGCTGGTTGATGGAGAAATTAGATAATGGCCACTGTCATAATTTTTCCTCCAGAGGAAATAATTATGTGGCCACCTATCCCTCAAGTAAGCCCTCAGGAACATCAGTATCYAAAGTTTATTCTAGTCAGGGTCAAAAGATGAATGCCAGCATGCAAAAAGAGCAACAAATACAACGTGTCAAATACAACTACATAAGCCTCAATTGCATTGCATATTTTTAAAAAATTCTTTCTTTATTTGTGGAATTTATGGAATAATGGAATGGACCAATTATGGAATAATTGGTCTGAGCAGGTTTCCATTCCTTGTAGCTGTCCTGGCTTACKAGAAAAGCAACTTCCAACTCTCAACTCCAGCATTTATCTCAATTCAAATGGCATGGTTAAAGCAACATATTTAAATAATTCATGGRATACTATCAAGTAAACCTTGATAAAACAATATTCAAGTGCCTAGAATATTAATGAAAACAGCAAATTTWTGATTCCATTTTCTGAATGCAGACAAAAGTAATGGTCAACAAAAAAATGAGGGCCAAACCTCCCTTTTAATTGATTGAAAGCACCAAGCAACTGCTACAAAAATAAGCTGGAGAACGAAATGGGGGAATTTATAAACTATTTTTTGCTTTGTTTTAACAAATACAGATTGTTCCATGGTAAGAGTCCAAGTACTAGATATTGAAAAATTAATGTGAAAAAAGAAGGATTTATGGAAGAGATGGAGTACTTTCTTTCTAGACAATGCAGTTTCAAAGGACTGAACAATTGGACAAAACGCCCTTCAGCAAAGACAATAATACTGAGGTATAGAAGATATTTATGTAGATTCTCTATTATTTTCATGAAGAGACTGAAAAAAAYAGAGCAGGAAAAAACAGACTGAAACTGAGTCACTCACCCAAACATCTGTAGGGAACCACAATATGTGGGTGACCATTGCACTGCTTCCATCCCCTCTTGCACCAGTTCTGTATTGTAACTGGCTGGTTGGCTTCAACAACATTGGTGATTTGCAATTCAGGATAGACCTAGCATAGAAGTATAGAAAAAGACAAATGTTATCACAAGTATGTACTCTGGGTCACTGTTACACRTTTGTAACTACACAATATTAATTTTCCCTCTCTTCTCCCTCTTCTGCTGTGTAAAATATTTATGTCATGGTATGACTGTGTGCACATACCTGGAAAGCTGGTGTTTCTGTTCATCAGAAAAAACATGTGGCTGCCAGCTCAGAAAAATTATGGTGGTAACAGCTGACTGTCARAATTATAACTTGGCCAGCTATATTTGACTAAGGTAAAAATCAGCAACACAGGTATTTCATAGTTAAATACCTTCTTCTCCATGTCTAGTCTACTGCAAAATTCTATATACAGGGCATAATCTCCATAMAGCTAAAAGTAATAGCATGCTTTTATATCCTTCTCAACCATTTTAACAAACATAATAATTCTTTCCTGCTGCAGACTGCATAGTACTAAGTCTGTTGAAACAGTAATTCCTATATAGGTTTACATCACCAATTTCTAAATTGCTGAGATCAAAATTCTGTCTGCTTTAATACCACAACACATTTCTACACCCACTACCATGACATCAGCAAACCTGCACACTAATTTATTGGCAAACCACAACTTTGGCTCTTTATCCCCCTCAGTCCGGTTATCCCAAACCCCTCTTCTACACTGCTACAACCTATAGCTCTCACTTTCCATTTTTCAAATTGGCAATTTACCAACCCTAACATAAAACTCAGAAAGTACTAATTTTCCTTTGCCTTTCCTCAAGCAATCCTTACCAATTTCCAAATCTGTCAGATGTGAGGATTTAGTTATACTGAAAACTACTGTCTACTTATACCCAGTAATGGAAAAGAAAAACAAAAATAAGAACAAATCTGAAGTAATTTGAGGTAGTCCAAAAASATCCTGCAGAGAAAGAACACAACCCCAATAAAAGCTGTGTTGAGATGACTTTAGGGTGAATTCCGAGAGTGGTTGGAAAATCAGTCTAAGAATCCTGACAGTTCTGCCTCAATTAAAGAAGATTTTTGTTTCAATCATGGATCTCCACTGAGGTCATGACATCTGAGAACCAGTACCTCCTGGCATTCCCCTGATTGAAAGTTTAAAATACAACCATAGCAAAAAGGAAGYAAGCAGCTTGAGCTAAAGTCTTAAACTTTCAAAGACACTGCCAAACAACAGTACAGCCTTTTCAGATTTGAGATCAGTAGCCTTTAAATGAATGTGGCCTGGTCCAYACACATGGGAACAACCAGAAAGCAATCAAAGCATGGCTGGAAATAATGGGAAATAATTTCTTACTTTCATTAAGAGACAGGGGCTAGTAAAATTTTAAAATTGAACTGTATTAACAGCTTAATGCACAAAACAAAGGCAGGTACAATACCAACACCAAGGAAGTGACAACAGAAAGAAACACTGCCTAAACAATGCACTTAGTGCTGAAGATCTTGAATATCAACACTGCCTTCTACTCCAAAATATAATTTAGCAATCAGAAACATCTTGCCTTGTGCAAGTACTTTATAGAATCCATTTGCCAAATCTTTGCAAGCTTCAACAGCACCCTCAGCTCACTACAACTGATGGCTGAAGAAGTGCAGAGGCTGAAGGTGCAGCCTGTGCACAAGTTGCAGTGATCCCAAGAAAGCCTGCAGGGCAAAACTAAMAAGTGTGAAAGTTTCCTGCACTCAGAAGACTGAAGCTTTATTTTATTTTGTCAACAGGTGGCCAAGACAGATGGTGACTGTCCACTTCACATACAGACCCCCATTTTCACACTGCTTGCAGAAAATGGCTCCAGAGGAACTTGCTCCCTCTGCTCCATCAGTGCTTCAAACACTGAACTCAGAAATCAAACATCAAGGTTCAAGGAAAACTCTTTCATATGCTCATGATTCCTGTAACAGCCCTGCCAACATGGATTAGCAGGAAACTTCACACCTTAAACGGCTGTGTAAATACTACGCTGCAAGGCTCCATAGCTGCCTCAAGAGCTAACAAGCATGATGTGAGAGGAAGATTTTATTTTCTTTGGATAGATTTCCTTTAGCTGAACTCTATCATGCTGAACTCTTCCAGTTCATACCTCCACAGACATCACACTCAAGTAATTACAGCCCATGTTAAGTAATAGTGGATGCTGTCACAAGCCATGTGCTTGATATATCACAGTGTCAACTGACATGTTTTCAGCAGGGACGTTTAACATTGCCCTTGGTTAAGTGTCTCTAGCYATTGGCAGAGGAAGTAAATGCCTTAAATGAAGACAACTAAAGAAATTTCAAAATGGACAGACTGGAACATTTTACAAAGGAAATTAAGACAAGAAAAACTCAAAACAATTTATTCACCCACATGAATGAGTATATAGCTTTAAAACAACATAAAATAGGATTCTAATCCACAAGAACAAAGATACACTTAGYTGCTTTCCTGAAATTAATTTCTCAAGAGGATGAGTGCACTAGTACTCTAAGGCCACACCAAAACAATAATTTTAGGGAGAGAAAAATATGTTCACGTATTCTTTTTATTTTTACTATTACCAAATCCATCATTTTAGCTGCTGGTTAGTAAAGTCCTAAGTAGTTAGCAGTATTTGTCAGAAGCACACAAGGACAAAGAAATACAAAAAGGCTCTTCTTCTGTTACTGCATCAGTTTTAAACTCCTAATTTCCACTGACAGCTCACACAAAGCTTAGTCCACCCTTTAGGAGAGAAAATAGGCTTTGAATTTCATTATCAATAGGTTAATGCCAGTGTATGTGCCGAGGAGAGTTCCTCTCACTAGACTTATATAACATATTTGCTCTGAATTGAAGTGGGACCTACTTACTGGCACAGAAAAATGGGCCTTGTATTTATTTATAGTGTCCCTAATGAGCCACTGCTCCTTCTACAGTGTCAGCGCAAGCAGTGCTAGAAAGTTGCAAGATAAGATACCCAAACTTTCAACACTGTTGTAACCTGCTGTAGAGAAATWCCTTTAATTCTTCTTAAAATAAACAGTGGAGGAAACAAGATCAATGTAATCTAAAATATTTAACTGCCAATCAAGAGTTACAGCTATATCTTCATTTACTTCCATTTTCATTACCAGGTCTCCTTGTTTACCAGCTGCAGAAACAAAAATCTAAAAACCCACTCAGGCTACTCAGAATTTCATATAATCTTCATATAATCTTGTTAAACCTCATGTTTACCACTACCAGATCTGATGGCATACAGGATTTAGGACTAAAATGCTGATGTCCTTAATAAAAGGGGAGAAAACTGGATGAGAAAGCTTGTGGGTTAAGATAGAGAGAAAATCTTTACCAATTACTGTCATAGGCAAAGGAGACTCAAGGCGAAATATTTTTAATTCCCAATTCAAGGAACTTAAAAGGAAAGTACAGGGAGAAGCACTGATCTCTGACCAATGGGAATAGCATGAAGCTGTATCAGGGAAAATTTAGGTTGGGTATTGGGAAAAGTCTTCACCCACATAGTAGCTGGGCACTGGAACAGGTTCCTTAGGGGGTGGTCACAGCACCAAACCTTGACAAGAGCTCGAGCAAATGCTTAGACTAGTAGTTTTGGACAATGCTCTCAGACATGTGGTGGCATMATTGGGGYTATTTTTGCAGGGCCAGGAGYTGGACTCTGCTGATCCCTGTGGGCTTCTTYCAACTCAGGATAATCTATGATACTACGAAATGGCGTTTGTATCTATCTACCTAGGAAGGTGYTGGTGATAACACCAGCTGGATATGTGTTACCTAAATAGCGGTCAGAGACTATTTTGAAACGGCAGACGACAACTCTAAAGTAAAGAAGGAGCCGGGCCACCTCCACCACAGCTGCCACGCCTGCAGATGAGAGGCCTCTTGGCATGGTCACTGCAGGCAGGTACATCCCCAAACCTCTCCTCTTGCCATCTTTGAGGATTGCCCTGATCCCTACAGCATCACAGACTAGTGATGAGAGCTCTGGGGGTCATCAGGTTCAACCTCCCTGTTCAGGGAGGGCCACCTTGAGCCTATGTCCAGATATGTCCAGATGACTTTTGAACGTCTCCAGGGACGGAGACTCTAGAGCCTTTCTGGACAACCTCTGTCAGCACTCAAATACCAGCATTATAAGCAACTGAAATCACTAAGCTTCTTTTTTTTTAAATCAATCTATGATACATGATTATATAGGTAAGTTTCACTACCCAGTCACGCATGCCCAGCACATTTTGGTTCAATCTTGAAGCAATACTTGAGYGAAATAATGAGGCAGTCATCTCTGATACCAAAAGACATTTAAATTCAAAACCTTAGTATTTCACCTATTGATAYTATTCATTATGTCTCTCATCTGCTAGAGTAACTCTAACTATTCAGAATATTGCCTCTTTTATCATATTTTCAAATAAAATTTTAAAATGTTTTCAAGCTTAACTAATGATTAGGGGATTCATGAAGCTATTTCAATTTACATATATTTCAGTTTTATTAGACAATCAAAACAATAGCAGTAGAAATGACTATATGTAAATCTCAAAGAATAATAGCAATGGAAATGACTATATGTACATCTCAAAGAACTATAAATGTATATTACTGGAATTAGTGATACAGATTTATTCTTACTTCTTGAACATAAGAATCTTTTCCAGCATATTCAAAAAGCAGAATCATCATAGAGAAGAGAACAAAACTGAGAAGAGAACAAAATTCAGAGTAACAAGTGGTATGAATTCCCAATGGAGTATGCTCCATCCATGGAAACTGTAAAATGCAACACACATACATGCACACACTTGCACATAAATACACGTATATGCAYCCCTTGTGAAAGGGTGGTGTTACATCTGAACATGAATTTATTGGGTAAAAAAAATAAAAGAAAAAGTAAAGCAGTATCTTAGAGAATGTAAAGCATGATCAGGAATTGGTATACATCTTCAGCAACAGTTTGAAATGCCAAACAACCTGACAAGAGGCAAGGAAAAGCTCGTTAAAATAAAGGTGCAAAATTAACATGTGATCACTTGTCATTTTTTAATTTAAACACCTTCATATTTTCCTCCAAATTACATCCCACATCAGATTGAATTCTGACTGCCCTAAATCASAGTTATGTACTCATTTAATTGCCAGTCTGAAGAGGACGTATTTTCTGTTTCCTTCTATTTTTTCTCTTTAATCCTCCAGTTGCTTGCTATACCTACTCACGATATCCTTGCTTAAATTAGATCACAGATWTATGAGTTTTAAATCTTCCTTTTACCCCAAGCTTCAACATCTGGCACAGTTAAGACTTTTAAGACAGACTGCAATCAAATGTAATATTCAACTCTCTGCTGTCACAAGGAGAAAAGGCTTCTCAGTTTCTCAGAAAGCACAATGTCCAGACTCTCTGCAGCACACCACCAAACAACTCATGCCAATACACCCTGTATCTGACAAGAACTACTGAGCTGGAATTCTGCTTGAAGTCCATCTCAGGCAGTCAGTGACAGCATCTACATTAAAAACTAAGTCCAAGCATGACTACGGAAATGCTAGAAAGGAATATTCATACAAATAAAAGAAGTGAAAAAAAATATGACAGAAAATATCCAGAACAAATAAAAAAGTGTTTTTAGCAGTTGCACCTTTAGGAACTTGAGTCATTTGAATACTTTGATTTACTTAAAGGGAAGATAACTCGAASTAGGATAAGAGTTTGATTACATCCAGACTTTCCTTCCTTGCTGTCCTTCCCAGCTTTCCCCAGAAAAGAAAACAACCAACCAAACAAGCTGATCTGTGGACAAGTTTACTCTCATCTGAATACTGTAACTTCATGTGTCGAATATTCTATACTTACAATATCAACGTTTCTTTAATAAAAAGAACCATACACAAATTATTAGACAATCTGCTTTTTAAAATGGTTAACAAAAATTATGAATGTGACAGGTAACTATTTACCTCTGTGCTTTAAATGGACAAGGAAAGATTTTATCACTTCAGTGAAGTAATCTGCAAACAGTTACTACAAGCACAAAAATRGATCTATACATTTAATAACCAGTGTTTAGGAAAATTAGAGTCTTAAAATTGCTTGTGGAAAAGATCCTTTAACAGCAATGGCATCTGAAGGATAACTAAACAATGCTTCAACTATGAAAACAAGCTTCCRATTCCAGATTAACAAATTACAGTTGGATCAAAAACTATTTCTATTCMTTTCTAAAGTATTAATAGAATCTATAAATATTCTGCCTTCCAGAATTTTGTATTGATGTGTTGAATAGCAGCAACAAGCAGACATGCTACATTCACTTCCAACTGTTCAGCATATCCATGAAGAGGAGGGATAAGATAATTATTTCTCTATATCCAGGCCCAATGTCTCTGCAAGCTTTCCAATCTGCAATTTAGGAAGCAGTGACACTGAAGAGTCCCAGATAAGCTGCAACAGGAGTGGTGTCACAAGAGAAGCAGTGACACATGCACCATCAACCCTGAAAGAAACGCCCTGTTCTCAGTCTTGCAGTCTGTGTCTGGAAAAGGCAGATTAAAGGTACTATATGTCTCATGTAGAAATATCCTAGTTTATTACTGTTTTTTATAACAACTATTCTACRTGACTTCACAGAAGCTCCATGGCTCTCCCTCTGGCAGCACCCTGCCCAGGAACTACCACTCCACCAACCCAGCACACTCCCATCACCTTTCCTTTTCTGCCACGTCTCTGTGGCTTCAGCTGTGTCCTGTCATGTCTGACCATGCTCAACCACTTGCTCCTGGTTTTCTCAATCATCAGTCCCTTCTACATACAGAAGCAAGGCTACAGGGCTAAATGAAGCTGGCATCTAAACTCTTCCTGTCACTCTCTGTAACCCAAGAAATGCCTTCTCTTGCTCAAAGAGAATTAAGAGAGCCAAACCAGCATTAGCTGCACTGGAGCAGTTTTGAARTTCTCTGTCATGGAACAACATGAGAAATAGCAAGGAAACCAAGAAGGAACAGCTCTGCCCTTGCTCCACAAGTCCCAGGCATCTGCTGCTGCAAGTAAYATCTCAGGTATTTGCACTAATTTCTAGCTGCCACTTGGGAAGAGTGTATGCAAATACCCTATTAACCTCGCAGTTTAAAAGGAAATAATCAATCCCTAAACAAAAATCCACACCAAATTACTTAGCCTAAATAAATMATCTCAGGCTGAATGTCTTCCAAACTAGCCAGGGATTTTTTTCTTTTAATTAAATCCTAAAGACAAGTTTCCAGAGACATACTATTTTTTATCTTCAGTCACATCCTATTGCATCCATCCTTAACATCCCTTTATTTTTAATAGCTTCAGCCTCACTAGCTATTGGAGTCAAACCTCAGCCTCACCTACGAGTTTCACATACTGCCCTTATAACTATTTCATTGGGGCCAGCTAATAAATCATCCTCCCTTCCAATACCTCAGCTCTTCACTGTTATACACAGAGTTGCTGTTCAAGAGCTTCCTGCCACAAAACTCACATACTGTTTCAACTCCTTTCTGCTATGAAAGCAGAAATAAGGCTGCATGGTCAAACACATTCTCCTCACTGCCTTACAAGTTCTTGACAGCAAATGTCTGTGTATAGTAAGAAAACTAAATCAAAACTTGAGCCTTGACAAAAATATTCTGTTTACCACATCATGTCTCTAAAGGCTTTCTTGTGTAATTACAGAGGATATCCAGCTTCTCATACTGTAAAACCTCAGAGCAGACAGGGCTGGACTTAGTCTCTTCTAAGCTGCTTCCCCATCCACTTTAAGCACAATAAGCACTTCTACTTCTCCATAGTCAGAGTATTTTATTCACAAAGAGCTGGCAAAGTCCACTTTTCCATGTCACCACAMGCCTGTTCACAGATTCACTCTGCTCAAGTTGAAACCTTGTATGCCTGTTACTCTACAGCATTAGTAGAAGCATTTAATAGTTTGGGGGTGTTGGTGTTTTCTTGCTTCTTTTTTGCTTTTGTGCTTGCACTTTTTAAATACATTTCTGCATGAATAAGGTTAAGTATTAGAGCTGTGAGACAGAATAATACCTAATCAAGCTATCAGGGTATTTTTATCTCAAAGTAACATGTCATGGACAAAGAACAAGGACTGCTGTCCTCCCAGAAAGTGGGTGGAGGGGAAAGGGGAAAGGCAACMAGAAATAATTTTAAAATAATAAYAAAAATCTTCTCCTTTAGACRTGATACAATATTTCATCAACCCATTTCCCTCTTTAAGGGTTGCCTCAGGCACTGTGGCACCAGATCAAGGAAGGTGGGACAATGAGAGAGCCAAGGTCTTGTTTTCAAGGCTCTCCCGAAGGCTGCCATTCCTCCAACAGCACAGTCCATGGGAGGAAGGTGAGGCACAGTGCTCTCCTGACAGCAGCTMCTCAATCACATCAATATATGAAACRCCACTGAYCCACATATGACAGCTAATACACAAAGAAGGTGCTTAAAAAGAACTGTGTTGGCTTCAGCACCAGCATCTTGGAGACAGCAATCAAGTCTCAGCTACCTGACGCAGATCTTCAGTAGCAATCCTTATTATTCATTCAAAAAAGTAAATATAAGAAAAATATATAAAATAAGAAAAAATCCAAACAGTAAAACCCTCCCAACAAACCCCAAAAGAACCCAGCAACAAAGTCTGACTTTTCTTTTTGTGGTATTATCAKAATGAAGATGTGTAATGGTTTTGCTTGGTCCAGTTTTTTTAATGGTGGAGGGGAACCACAAAAATGGCAGCGGTGAGAAGATTCTGGAAGTCTTCTTGATCATGTCTGGCAAAAAGCCCTACCCCTGCTGTGTTGTAGAGCCAATCTCTGATGGCTCTGAGGGTGATGGACAGGTTACTGGCCAAGCCTGGGCCAACTGGAGATGCTGGTTATGCCTCTGTGATTATATATTTAAGAAGAAATTCAAACAAAGTTTTGCAGCAGCCAGAGGTGGGGGAAAGGAAGGAGAAGTGAAAATGAAATGGAGACTTGAAAGTCAGTGGAGAAGGAGTGGGGGAAGGTACTTTGCAAGCCATGGTGCTGATCACACCATGGGGGAACAGGCTATTCCCCAGGTGACTGAGATAAATCCACTATGTTTCGGGAGATAAATCACCTGGCCTTTGAGGACTGGACTGATCACAGCCATCTCTGTTGGGAAGAGGTGGCCCCCAGAAAAGTCTGGAGCGAGTGGATGCCTAGGAGAAACTGCATTCTGGTGGGATATTTGAGAGAATGGCCTTGCTCCTGGAATGAAGGCAGCCTGGCCTTGGGAAGACCGCTTCCCTTCTTGTGGACAGGGAAACCCATGCCATCAGCAGTTTTGATACAAGGTCTGTTTCCGGGAAGATCCCCACAGTGATACAGAGCAGAAGGAGGAGCCCTTCTCGAGCAATGGAATAAACCCGTGGTGAGGAGCTGACCAGAAAACTCCCACTCCCTGCTACCCCTGYGCGCAGGAAGGCAGGAAGGGTGGAAGAGGGTAAGGGAGAGAGTGTCTTAAAAAAAAAWTTTTTTTTCCTCTTTGTGATCCCCTCTTACTCTGGGTTAGTCTGAGTAGTTTTAGCAATAAATCTATTTTGYAACTGAAGTTACAGCCTGTTTTGACCTTTCTTGGAGCAAAAAAAATAAAAAATCTTCATACATCTTTGTGTTAATAAGATTTTTTCCTCTCCTGTGCTTAGTTGTGGAGGTGAGGGGAAGCACAGTGGATGCCTTGGCATTTGGCCAGGGTKCAAACCATGACAAGATGAAACACTGCATTTCACCTCAAATACAGTATGTTTCAAAAAAGGGCTGGCAGGGGAAAAACACAGATCTTGTGCCAGCAGCTTCTGCAAAAGGATGGGGAACCATTCTGAAAGCATGAAATAAAGGATGTAACTGCTTTGTGCAAATCACCACATGCACCAAGTTACTATATCCTTCTCCCCAGATTTTCAGAGAAATCATCAATAGGTGGGCTATAATATGTATATTTTATTACTTTCACAAGCCTTACCTAAAGAAACCTCCTATCCTTCTATAAACTATAAAATAGGAACATATGTGCCTGATTTGTTAGTTATATTTATTGAGGAAATCACAGTACAAAATATGCTTAAGATGTAGCAGAAAAATTATGAAAATATGCTTTGAAAAACCTAATTGTTCTGAAGTATTTCCAAGTTCCACTGCTTACAAAATTACCTACTTTATGTCAAAGTTGTCATTGAGGCCATGCAACAACTGTCACAAAGTACCAGGCTCAGGAACTCATTTTTCATAATCTAATTAATTTATGCTTTCTTGAGTTTAYTRCAGATCTAGCCAAAGGGTAATTTAYTAATSTAAGAGCCTAGATTCCCCAAGAGACAAACACGGCTGTGACCTCCCTTTTCATGAAATCAACTTCAGGGTCTAGTACCAACAATGTGAAGTGGTAATACAAAGTCATATTCTGAAACAATGGTCATACTCCATCACCCAGGACACAAGAAAAGCATGCACGGTTCCAGCAGTGAGGTATACAGAAAAAGAAAAGGAAGAAAATCAGAAATTGAACAAAGGAATGAGGAACTAAGCTACAGGAAGGGCACCAGCAGAAAACATTCAGATCAGCAGCATTTGGTTGTGAACAACACAGGAGCATGCATTCAGTGTCACATTCACAGTCCTCTAAACAAGATACAGTTATTACCTGAACAGCTGTAAGATGGCAGTGCACTTTTTTTTCTTTATAAATCAATTAGCAATGTTTTTAATCATTCTTGTTCTTGTGGATGAGATATATACTATACAGAGACTACAGTTTTAAAATACATTGAGAGAACAGTTAGTGTCAGGGAAAAAAACGGAACAAAGAAGTTCTTTCTAAAGAAATAAAATCAATTATTCATTGACAAATATTTATAAGTGTGTTTTCCTTCAATTCTTTCTCATAACTTTTYTTGTCCAGAATAATCACACTTGCCTTACCATTGACTTGCACAGATATAATAATTCAGCCTGAAAACTGCTCTCTTAGGATAGCAAGCTGCAGAATACATGACTGAAGATAAATCAGGCACTTCCTATATTCATTATCAATATTAACTATATCTCAGATTAAATTAGGTTTACCATGAAAGCTTATCAATAAAAAYTGTCACCAAGTATTTTCTGAAGCCCTTTCTACTCAAGTAAACTGCAATTTGGAGCCACTGCCAAGACAGAAGTTCATTATTCTTTCAYATTTCATCTGTGTCAGTGTTTCAAATTGCAGACACTACAAAATAACAACGCTCCAAAACACAGGCAATAAATTCCAGTCCAAAAGCTGAATAAACTTTAAAAATGTACTTCTTTCTGATCAGACCCAAATGAACTTACTCCAGATTTCATTTTAAAATTGCATTATATTGAAGTCTGAAGTAATTTTCAAATGCAGAAAACCCCTTATGATACAAAAGTGTTTGAAGGCATGCCCCCTCTCACCCTTAAAGGAATTCCCTGAAAAGAAATATTGGAAAAAAATCAGAAATTTGGATACTACACTTTAGACCAAAAAACTTCCACACTTTAATTTGCTTCATGTATTCAAGTTCAAGTAGGAATATTTTCAAAGAATCATTTTTTCATGTGTTTTTTTTTTCCTTTGAATGAATTTTCTCAATTATWTTCCAAAGAAACTGAGGATTTTGTAAAAGAAGAATAATACCGTATCATAAATACTGCAGAGACTTTGTTGGGGGTTAGGTTTTCTTTTTCTCTTTAGGGAGTTTTTCTCCCCTTTGCTGGGAGATGGTGAATGGACCTTGAGTTAAAGGACTAAAGATGGAGCCAGAGGACATTGCTTGAAGGGCAGAAAAAGGCTGCTACTGGGGGTTTTGCTTTGTTGTAGTCATTGTTGTTTGTCTGCCTCGTGTTTTATATAGATATTCTAGTAAAGAACTATTATTCCTTTTCCCATATCATTGCCTGAAAGCCTTGTAATTTCAAAGTTATAATAATTTGGAGGGAGTGGGTCATCATTTCCATTCCAAGAAGGTTCCTGCCCTCTTTAAAACCAGGACAGACTTTCACATTGATTTGTTTCACATTTCATGTTGCAGGGAAAAAAAAGGGATAGCTCAGCAAAAGGCAGTGTGGGAGCATTAGGCAATGGAGGCCTCAGCAGGGCCACACAAAGAAGAGAATCTGCCAAGGAGCAGTTAGTATACATGTGGTACAAATTTTGCATTATAGGGAGCAGTATGTGCTGCTCATGTCTTTGATAACACACACAAGCATTACTGAAAGCTCATGTCTCAGCAGGATATTAAGAAATCTTCATTAACCATTACTACCATACACTTTTCCTCATAAATTGGATGTATTGTTTCCCCAATTTTGTTTCATGGTGGAAGAAGGGAAGATAGAGAGATCGTCAAGACTTGCCACCTGCAAAGGTCTTTGAAACGAAGTTTGAAAATTTTCCACGAAAGATGTAAAACTCCTATTTTAGTAAACCGATGTTTTAATTTCCACTTGGACTGAAAACTCAACTAATCCAAATTTTCTGCTGAACACTGGGGCTGCTAAATAAGTAAGCCATCATCCTAAGACCCTGAATGATGTCCATGCGGGTATTTATCAGGAGGACCTCSCAGTCATTCCTCATTTTTGAACACAAGGGCTTTTGGTTATGATGCCCAAATCTCCATGTGCACGAAGTTGTAAGTCACCAGGTTGCCTAGAGGCATCTGTACATTTACCAGAAGCAGTTCAGAAGCCTGCAAACCAAAGAACATACTGTCTCAGTGCTCCATTCCCCACCAAAAAAGAAGCTGAACGTTTTCTTGTCAGCCTTCTTCCTCCTGCAATCTATTCCCACACAGRTGGCAAAACATTTTTTGAGGTTTGGTACTGCATGCTTCACCGAAGTCAATGGGAACCCTGACACCAACTTATCTAACAGAAAAATTCAATCCAACTCCAAGAAAACCTGAAAAATAAAAAGCACTTTCCCCCCTCCTTCTACAAAGGAACAGTCCTAAAAGGATTAGGATGCTTGCCAAATGGAGAAACCACTTCCAATTGCACCCAATGACTCAAGTGACCACAGTGATGTCAATCTCCAGGGAACAACACTGCTGTGGTGCAATGAAGTCCAGTCATATCCCACACCAATATATTTAAGATCTTATTCTCACAAACGAGATGTGCATTTCCAACTGCTCAAAGGCATGCTGAGCAAAGAGAACATCAGAATAAACTGAAGCCCAAGTCAATTATGAAACTTCTGAGATGTGTTGATCCTGAATTTCAAAGGACAGAGTAATAAGGACTATAACCCTGCATCTCCTTTCCAATACAAACCACTGCAAAGCTGGAACATGCCCATGAACACGTCCCTCTCCACCCTGCATCTTGCCAGCAGATATCCCAGACTACTCATACAATCACAGAATCATCAAGGTTGCCAGTTCCTCAAAATCCAGAGAAAACTTTAATATTCAAAGTAATCATGATAATTTATTGTGTTTGGCTTTGATTTTTAATTTATTTTTTTTTTACTTTTGTTTCAAAGTAAGGCTGGCAAACAATACATTTAAATTATCTTTGGCACCCTTTCTCCAATGTGAATCGAGTTCACTGAATTGGACTGAACTAAACATAAATCAAATATGACCATTCCCATCAAGGAGTTCTTGACTGAAAGGATTTTCAAATTGCTGAAAAACAAACAAGAAATCCTTAACATTCCATACTGCCTTGCCTTATCCTGGGAGAGAATTTATTTCCTGTTTCTCAGAACTGCACCTACACTTCTCTTGAAGCTTTCAGAAACTGAAAAAAGCAGATCAAAGTTTTAAATGCTCTTATCTTTAGGATTATATTATGATGCAGTCTACTTTATTACTGTGCTGTATGGCTTAGCAGTTGCTGTTTTTTTAGTGGGGTAACTGAGATAACCTTTGCTTTAATACTCATGAAAGTTAAAACATTAAACTAGAAAGAAGTTCCTTATCCAAAGATTAATCTAAGCAACAAAGTAAATGTAACAATTTGCACAGATTTCCACATTTAGCTTCCAGCACAGTACAAGCACTTTGGCACTGCTCTGCTGCTGAAGTCCAGTAACAAACACTTGGCTGACCCTCTGACAGTCTGACAGACCATAAAATCTATGATGCAGCTACAAAATGTGATAAATTAGTTTGCATATATCAAATCCACTTGTGTCTTACAGAAAAGACAGTATTCCAGTTTGTTAAACAACAGCAACAAAGAATCCTTATCTTAGAAACCAGCATGAGATACTGATGCTTCTGTACCCTCAGCTGCAAAACCCTGGCAGAAACCAAAGTTACAGCAAAATCAGCAGCAATTGGGATTCTGCAAGACCAGCACTTGAGATGAAGGGTTCATATGCTTTTTCTCAAAATCTTTAGGCAGCTCTGTGGAACTGTTCAGAAAATGACCCAAGAAAACTAAAATTCAGATCAGAAAACCACTACAAGGATACTGTATTACATCAAATTTCTCAGTCATTCGTTCATCTGTCAATTCTCCTCTGTCCTTCMTGCTGTCATCACTCTGCCTAAACCCACCAAACTTTTCCACATTTATTTTTGCCTACCTTTTCTCTCGTTTTCTACACAAATTCTGGCATTTTGAATATATTTGCTCTCCACTTATGCTTCTGCTGCTGCCCAAAATGAAATTGGGCACATTTCACATCCAAAATTCAGATCCACATTTGCATCTCTGATTAACATGTCGCCTACTCTTCATTGTAGACTTGATTTGACATCTTTCTTCTTGACCTAATAATATTGTGAGTTTTTCCCCTTTCAAATTGCTCATTTTGACTTTCTCTATTGCCAGAGAAAGCTTGCTGGGGAAATTCAGGTATTGACAGCATGCGTTGTTCTGAAGACACAAAGGACCAAGTGGCAGAAAGATATAGTGCCTTCAGAAATACCTAGAAAGCTTCTCTTCACAGGCTGTTATAAAGACCATAGCAAAGCCATCCTCTGGTCAGCTGTCACGAGAAGTCCTGCCTTCACACCTCCTCCAACATTACCAATCCAGYTAATCTGAGGAGAGGATCAAAGAGGAAAACCCACCCTTTTACTGTTTGCTGGGGTTTGCTTAGTGCTTTGCTTTCAGTTCCCTGAACTTTCTTGCTGCAACATCAGATATATGCTAAAATTTAGCAGAGAAGAAATGAGGAGGAAGAAGAAAACAACAYGTGCTGCTTAAGTTCAATACTTGTRCTAAACCASTCTGYAGCACCACTGCTGTTGCTTTGGTAAGAGACTCTAAAAACAGCTCACAAAATCCARCTATCTCAGATCTGGCTACAGAGCCTAAGCTACAGCAGTACAAGACGAATAAGCTGAAAGCCTGCAAAAGCAGGGACATTCGGGAGCTTCAAGCTTGGCTGAGTATAGGAGACTCCACAGTCCTCTGTGCTGCTCCAAATTTCAAACCACAGCAATGCTTTTGTAAGAAATGCCTGGGTTAAAGGAACAAAATTGATAGGAACACATCATACCACTACTCAGGAGAGACTCCAATCCATACTGGCTCCAAAATACCAGACTTAAGCAAGCAACTGTTAGCATATCCACAGATGTGCTCTCAGCAGTAGCTTAAAATAAGTTTCTATGACAACCTCCTCTAAAATACTAAAAAATATACACATATTAACTTATGTGGTATTACAAGTTTAGCTTTAACAAGAGTAGTCTAATCAAATCCTCTTAGATTTCTTATTTAGAATCATAAATGTAATTCCTGATTCTTACATGAGTCTTTTTTTTTTTCCTCTTAGATGGAGTGTACAGACTGGCCAAGTTGTGTTGAACTTGGAAAAGCAATGTTACCTGCAAAACTTCACAGATGTTTGAGGAAACACTCATCAAAATCAATTTTTTTCTAAGTCGGCAATTGGCTCAAACAAAGAAAGCAAAAAGTGATAGTGCCTTAGTGTACTCTTGATAGTGCCTTAAAAAAACTATAGTCCCTCAGAACCTGAATTTACAAGGAAGCTTATTTATTGACAACAACTCTGGCAGAGATGTCGTCCCAAGCCAAGTGGAAGTCAGTAATGAATGGACAAATCAGGTGTTTTATAAATGCCTAATTATCACTTCTTCAAGATAACCTGTGACTCAGGATAAGAAGCAAAGAAAAAAAATTGCATTGGCTTGGAAACATTGTGTGGTTTCTTCTCACAACTGGAACTGGACATTGAATATTATTACATTCCCATGGGATCATTACTTTCCTAACCTACAGAGATACTYATAGAAACTATGCTGGTAAAATAAAAGTTATATTGGATAATATTTCCTCATATTCAGATTTCCTCATATTCAAGCCTGGCAGAAGAAAAAAAAATAATGATGGCATTTTCATTACTGTACAAACAAGTGTTCTTTTTTTTTCTCTAAATATATGTACCAGCACTCACAAAGCTGATGTTTAACAGCCACTGTGATGCATCTTCTAAACACTACACAGTGTCTTCCTAGTAAAAACTCCTGTCTTAGCTCAAGAAAAGGAACAGCCTCCCTTTCCATACAAGGATTCATAAGAATTTTGAACAGTCCTAGGGACATAAATCCAATGTTGGTTTTAATCTCAACACTAAGCCAGATGCCTGTCATGGTCATCACTGGCCAGAAGCCAGGCATCCATGAAATCTGCTCACTCACTCCCCTCTGCAGCCTGACAGAGGGGAGAAAATTTAACAAACGGTTCATGGGTTGAAATAAGGACCAGGAGAGAGACCACTCTTTAAATACCATCACAGGCAAAACAGGTTCAGCTTTGAGATATTATATGAATTTATTACTAACAAAATCAGAACAGGATAACGAGAAGTAAGATAAGCCCCTAAAAACACCTTCCTCCTCCACCCCTCCCTCCTTCCCACCGGCATGAGGAGGCAGGGAATGGGAGTTAGGGTCACTTCATCACTGAGGCTTCCCCTGCTGCTCAGGGAGAGGAGTCATTCCCATGCTGCACCATGGGGTCCCTCCCACAGGAGACAATTCTGCATGAACTCCCCCAAAGTGGCTCCATCTCACATCTCTGCAAACCACTGCAACCTGAGCCCATCCCACAGGCAACAATCCTCCCAAAACTGCTGCAGCATGGGTCACTCTTCCACAGGGTGCAGTYCTTCAAGGACAAGCTGCTGCAGCACTGGAGCAGGGCCACTCTCTCCATGGGTGTCCCGAGGGCTCAGAGCCTCCTCCTCTGGCATGGGCTCCTCCATGGGCTGCAGGTGGATCTCTGCATCCCCATGGATCTCCATGGACTGCAGGAAGACAGCGGCTTCACCACAGTCATCACTATGCAGAGGAAATCTCAGTTCTGGTGCCTGAAGCACCTCCTCCCCCTCCTTCTCCACYGACCTTGGTGTCGGCACAGTTGTGTCAAATATTCTCACTCTGCTCCTCTGAGTGGAATTAAAACTGTGCCACAACCTTTGTTTTTCTTTCCTCTTAAACAAGTAATCATAAAGGCATTATCACCATTTCTAATTGGTCCAGCCTTGGCCAGCAGCAAGCTCTTTGGAGCCATCGAGGATTGGCTCTGCCAGATATGGTAGAAGCTTCCAGCAGCTTCTCACAAAGGCCTCTATGGACTCCCACTACCAAAAACCAGACCCTGCAAAACCAATATAATGCCTCAAGAAATCTGGAGGGGGGGAAAAAGTAAAAAATCTAAAATCCTCACCTTCCAAACTTTGTCATTAGTAATTTGCAGTAACACCTCTCCAATGAAAATCTTGTCCCACTCAAGTAATTCTACCTAAACTACTAAAAACATGCTAATATACTTATTAGGGGAAAAGGTRCATAAAACCATTAATAATTGGGACAGATATTTTGAAACCCTTTCAGGATTATAATTAATCCACAACCATCTAGAACAATTTTCTGTAAGGAGCACATATGTATAATAAAAGATTATCAGTGGGATTTTTTATTAGCTAGATGCATACAGTATTTAGAAAATTAAAGCAGGCACTCAATACAGTGCTACAGAATCATTTTAATTGGATAAAATCTAACTGGATTATAATGCTGCCATATGGAAATACTTCCCCCATCCAACCTTGGGCTATTCCCTGCTATGAATTCAAGCAAACATGTACTTCCTGACAACTTCAAAGCTGGACCGAAACAGTTGGAACGAAACGGTTTTTCCCATTTTTATTTTTGCCTGCAGAACCAGCAAATGAAACTCTGTCATGACCCAAGAGACCTCTGAACATGAACCTGTTTCATGATGTCAAACACTGCCCTACTACAAACTTCAGACACTGCTATAGGGAAACAATAACCACTGTAG
>NW_026623391.1:1282721-1300806 GCF_030028575.1 Malurus melanocephalus | reverse complement strand
ACCAGAAGACAGTAACACTATCACCACAAGAAAAAGCAAGAAGACAACAGTAAGATTAAGACAATAACAAGCTATAGCACAGGAAAGCTATAAAGGCATCCRTAAGGGATAGGGATGATTAAAAAAATACGGAACACAACACAAAGCATACTACCTATTCATACAGATATAAYCATGCACAGAGACTTGAGGAAGACCCTATACATCCTATACACTCAAAACCACTCAACCACCCAAATGCTGCAGGCAGCCTTCCAGTTGTTAGGAGCACCATTCCCAGGAGGCATCACCTATCCAGCTGCTGAGGTACACTTGCAGATGCTGGGGCTRTGGTTTCAGTGCCTTGAACTGGACACAAGTCTGACATTGCCAGGGCACAACTCCTGCATTATTCCATCTCTTGCCCATTTACTGGTAAAATCCCTGTAAGAGCCACTGCTAGCACAGATGGTGGATCAAGGAATTTACCCATGGTGGATCAAGGAATTTACCCATCTCCGAAAACATTCCCCTAAGAATAAAAACTGCATCATAGTGGAAAAGTACTACGAGTTCAAGAGGACTCAGACTCATCTTTACCAAAAGTGGGATCTATGCCAGACTGAAGTGTCCATGCAACCATGTCTCAATAGGTGGATGAAAAGAATTATAGAATTGCCTGGGTTTGAAGAGACCTTAAGGATCATCTTGTTCCAACCTCCCTGGTACTGGACATATCCAGGGATAGGACAGTCACAGCTTCTCTGGGCAACCTATGCTAGTGCCTCACCACCCCCACAGGGAAGAATTTCTTCCTAATATCTAATCTAAACCTACTCTGACAGTTTGAAGCCATTCCTGCTTATGCTGTCACTACATCCTCTTGCAAATAGTTTCTCCATCCTCCTCCACATGGCTGAAATGTAACAGCTGTATATTTATAATAGATTTTTCTTTTCTTACAGTAACCAATCACACTTTATGCCTATTATGTCTTAGGCTTATTTATTAAAGGAATAGCTGCTACCAGTCCATCTCAGTGTTACACAGTGGAAGACTGGGAAATGTATCTGTTAAAAAAAAAAAAACAAACCCAAAACAGCAGGCCACAAATGATGGCAACTCCTCATTATAAGACAGAAAAAAGAATGTGAAAAGCAGCAGTAAAGGTCAGCTGTGCTGYCCTCACCAGGATACCACCTGTGTGGATAAGGCAATGTCACCACAGATCACATCCAACACTGCACAGCCCTCTCAGAAGCATCTTGGGCCAAGAGTTGAGCTTCACTCCCTTGGATGGGGATGCTGAGCATCCAGTGCAAGTGTGGCTGGTCCTTGTGTAACCTGAAGGAGCAAACCACCAGCACAGAACACAGCTTGCTGATGATAATGTAGACCTTTTTCTCAATCTTGCTAAATGGTAGTCTCAGCTATGARCCAAACAAAGCAAGTGGGCTGCCCTGCATACAGCCACTGCATTCATGTCCTTTAGAAGACAGAATAAACAACTGTACTCCTGGTACAAACATTATGCTGATAGAATCCACTGATTAATCTTGTCCATCATATCTGTGATATTCAAAATTAATCTAGRGGGAAATGCAGCATTGCAGCTCAATTAACACTGCAGTACATATTTACCTAAATATTTATTTATGCAGACAATTCTCATCTTTTTCATCCTTTCGCCTCCCTCAGCCTCAAAGCAGAAACACTCTTTGGAAAAGTCCTTATTTTTTTCATTTAATTTCTTTTTGAGACATGCAAAAAAATCATTGTAGGGAAAAACAAGAAGGGATCTTTTATTATCAGCAAAAGAAAGACAGAAATCCTCTTGCAACATATGCTTCAAGTTTTATCAGTCACTTGATTTGAAAGATATTTCAATGATAGACTATAGTCAGGGTTAAAAATCCCAGTCTTCTTTTTCAAATGGATGAGAATACTGCGGTTTAACTGCAAGATAAATACACTATCAGTAGTAGACTGTCTATTTCCAAACACTGGCAGAAAGAGTTCACTAGTCCAACCTTTACTGTGGACCAAAAGCTAAGCAAAACCAAACCCTCAATAATCAATGCAAAGAGTGCTAAGATACCATTCAGCCAAACTTTGAAGCATGACTGCACACATCTCAGAATATACCAACACCCATTTCTGCTGAAAATGTGATTTGTTTTTAAGAACACTCTGTACTGCCAAAAATCTTTACGTTTTCCATGATTTTTCATTAAATGGATAATTTTCCTCTGAGCAAAATTTGTGGCTTTTTAGTCTGCTAAATTTCAAGTAGTGCAAGTTTCAAATTTATTTTCACCTTCAATACTGWGGGTATTTGCTTTGAGAAACTAGAAAGGGCACATTATGCAGCCCAGACAAAAACAATTCATATTGCGATGAAAATTGGTGGAGAGAAACCATTATCAAAGCAGTAAGACCACTGTTACTGCATCTCATATTCTCAGAAAAAAGAAGGCCAAACAATTTTTTTCTTTACAAAAATCTGGTCACCCCTGGCAGTTCAACAAACTCTTTAGTGAGAAGACAAAGACTAGAGGGAAGGAACTGCTGCCATCAGTGCTGCCTGGAGTAGGCCCCAGGACAACAAGCACAGTAGGATTATCAGATATGGTGACAAGAGGAAGCCAAGCAAGTAAATTAAAAAGAAGTGGAAGAGTAACTTGGTGGCCTTTTTGGCCCATCTACAAAACAGGGGATATCTGGGGGTTGTGGGGTGAATTGATGTCAAAGCTTTGGTATGGTCATACTCCAGCTTGTACTGGGCCCGGCTAAAAGCAGCTTTTGGCTTTCACCAGAAACATACCTGAATACATGGCACAATCCCAGGAGATTTGAGAAAATGACAAGATAGTAATTTCTGGAAGCATWATGACTAGAGATTAGAAATGGCAAGAGTGTTCTGTCAACAGTTATAATGAATTACCTGTTACATGAATTTACCCTACCATTTTCTGCTCCACATAACACAGAGATAACAGTTAAGAATGTAGAAATGTGCATTTATAATTCTGTTATTTCTAGGGAGAGCTTTTGTAAGAAACACACACTGATCACACACTTATGCATCCCCCTGATGCAAAGAAAGTGGGCACATGTCATGACTTTACAAAAGGAACCAAGCAGTCATGATGTGGTTCCAGAGATACCAAGTGTAACATCTCCCAAAGCCAACACGCACATCTGAAAGTTACTCTTAACATATAGCTAAAGACTGCAAAGCCAGCCAGACAGCCAAAGTGCACTAGATCGCCAAACTCCCAGGTTTAATTCATCCTCACAATATCCAAACCCAAACTTATTTTGTTATAGTTGTGGTTTGGTCTTGAAGGAAAAAAGCCAATGGTTACATGCATATTTAAAATGGAAATAAGCATCTCCAAACAAAACTGGGAAAAAAAAATGCCTTAGACAAAATCATGCCTTTTTGCCACCTGTGACTGTTTTACAATTCATTTTGGACTGTAAGTTCAGCACAGATAGCAAAATAATTTCAGTCATTCAAGGAACTTATATAATGTATCCTAATTACTAGACATGAAATTCTGCACATAGTAGCTGCTCTAAATTGTTAATATAGTAGAACACAAACCAATATCTTCCCTCTGAAGAGTCCTTCCCTTTAAACAAGGAATGGAGCACACCTAAATTAACTTCCTACTYTGCATATTCATGTAACTCTGAAAGCACACTTAGCCCAAGGACAGGCTCCAGATCGGTTTTATCAACACTATTTAGGAAGACAGGAGCTGACTGACCTCCAAAGGAACCTTCCAACGACAATAATGTACCACCCCAGCACTTCAGGATGTGTAGGGAGCAATCCACCTCTTTCCTTAACAAAAGGAGCAGCAGTAACCTGCTCTGAGACATCAGCTAACCACCCATCAGTGATGTTTGGAAGAAACTTTCCCCAGGGGTAATTACTGAGTAATTGCACAGTATAGCAGGGTTTTCCCAACATTTCTCTGAAACAGTTGATGCTGCAGTGTCAGCAGGAGGACTCATTGACCAGTGGTTTGATCTCAAGTGTCACCTAGATGACTCAACATCTTAGGGATTCTGGCACTCAAAGAACTGTAAACCATCCCATCTGCATCCATGTCCCATTGTTTTAGCACCAGCAGGACTTGCACTTGACAGCTGTTTGCAGATCATGCCCATACAGTTTTCCTTTCCAGTGACAGGTACAATCCTAACAGCAGCATGCTAGGTAGCTTCACATTAAAAGAATCCACTGAATAAATTGCATTTCTCTAACCAGCACTTCATTCTACCCCAGACAGTTTCATTTTGTGATATTTTAAAGCAAGCAAGAGAAGCCACCAGCTTACTCTGAACACAAGAGAACATGCAGATGTGCTTCCAGGACCACTTCCTGTGAGTTCAGTGTTGGAGTTTAACTGAAGTTAAGGAAGCTACAAAGCARCAYTCATTTTCAYTTGTGTACTATTCCAATGTAACAAKWMCMMRWYYYMRSCYTYCYWMCTATTGCTTCCTGCTAATGGGAAAACGCAAATTTGTCCCRTTCCCTGATAGCAAGCCCTATCTTGCAGCCAAGGTAAACAGCAGAAAGCAAGGGAAATGCTAGGCATATTTGGAATACCAACCAAGATAACAAGGGGTCCCCCAAGGCTAAAAAGACAGGTTGAGTTGCAAACTAGCAACTAGCAGTCCTCAGCAAATTCATTTCTTTTGTGGAAGTGGATGCTGTTGTCCAAATCTTCCATTTCTCTTGTGAATTCATGGGCAAGTTTAATAATAGCAAAGCATCAGTACCATTCCCTGGCCAAAGCTAAAGTCCAGCATTCCTCAGACCTGGCCAAAGGGGCATGGGGAAGCAGGGAGAACTATGGGCAAGAGTAATACAAAACTGGAAGTTTCTTTCCATGCTGCTGGGTTGAATCGATTTCCACATGGCTTTTTAAATTGCTGTCAGCAAATCTGAACTTCCTAATGTTTCTATCCATTTCTGAACTTTTTACGAGCATTTAAAAACCTGGGGCTCACATGATTCCACCTCACCCCTAAACACCTGCTGTCTGGTGCCTCACTGCTGCCTCATGCTCTTACACTCCAGACCACCTTGCCCCTTCTTGATCAGCAGCCTACAGCAACTGCACTGTGCATCTCAAGGGGCAGTGTGGGAAGGACACAGCARGAYATCAGCAGCTCCAGAAAACAAACYAAAAGCAWACCAGTGAGCAGAGCAAGAAAAGGYGTGGARGGGYTTGCCAGACTCCCATGTTTCAACACATCACAGCAGAATTGCTCACTTCAAGTTGGTGAAAGCACACTGCTTCACATCAGTAATTAACAGAGATTACCTAAAAATCTGTAAAATGCCCACCCCATTTTTAGGGAGTAGACCTGCCAGCACTTTGTCCCACAACAGATCAGAACCCTGTACACCACACTTTTAACTGGAGCTGGAGACTCTCTAAAATTGTGACGATCATCTAATATTAAGTTACTAAACTGTTAAGCACACAAAATAGGGCTTAACACACCGAAGTTTAGTATTTACTGTGAGAAACCCAAGTAACACAAGGTCTGTCCTCTGTTTCAGTCATGAGAAAATTTCAGATCTGCAAAACAATTCAGGTTAAAAGAGACCCATCACAGTCCCTTAGTCCTTCCTCAGCTCCAGCCAGGACACACATCTATGCCAGACCAAGTTGCTTAGGCCCTTGCCCGATCAAGATCTCCCAGTTTCCATGAATGGCAAACAATTTTTTTCCTTAGGGAGTCAAAATTTTTCTTACTAATCTCTTTGTCATTTAACAATCTTTGTCTCCAACCTTCTAACTGCTTTTGCTTACTTTTTTACTTTTGAGAGGGCTTTTTTTTAAATGCCACCCAAATTTCAAAATCACCTGACAGTCAGTTGACAGTTACAGCTCTGAGACTTTGCTCCAGAATTCTTCCCTACTTGSAGCATTTGTGGCCAAACCCCCAACATACTGAGATATTCATGCCATATAAAAGCCCCCCCAAACTTTCTAATCTTACTTCCATAAATTCACATATTTATTTCTGTAGCTTTAGATACAAAACACTTCAAAAATCAGAAAGAAGAATCAATGGGTGAAAGGACAGAAATGAAGATGCTAAGAGAGCAAAGATATGAAAAATAAATTCTTTTGCTTTCTGAAAAAACAATTTCACAGGAACTGGTATGACGTTTAGGAAACAAAACAGCTACTGCTATGGCAATATGCAGTAGCCCTCACTTAAAAAACAAAAAAAAAAGGAAAAAAAAAAGATGGCATGAGAAATGTAAGGACTAATCAACTCAAACCATGCAACCATACCCTTTTGTTTCACTGCATGAAATAATGCATTTTCTTTTYTAATTGTCACACACACTGGTAGGAGTTTATTGCACTATCACATCATGGAGGCAAAACAAAATTAGATCCACAATCTGCTCTTAGGATATAAACAAGTGGGTAAGAAGTTTCTGCTCTCACATATGAAATCAGTCATTGTGACTTCATCTAYAGGGGAAGCTTTTCTGTTAAAGAACTCTGAATGGTTCAGTGTGCACCAGAGGCTAATAACTCTGGACTGCCCAAGTGCATATCAGTGCAGTGGTAGAATCACAGAAGACATGTTACAGCTGATCTGTAAAGACCAAAAGACAAGGGCAATTTAAATAGTTACCTGTCACCTCAGCTTTATTCAAAACACTTCATAAGAAAGAAGTCCATTGCACACATACAATACAAAAATTATCCCCCAAGGGCAGGAGAGACAAAATTGTCCAACAGTCTCAGTGACTCTCTCAGCAACCCACTCTTGAAGCTGCTTCAACAGGCACTGGAGAGAACCACTTCAAAAAGGACAAGAAGGCAATGGAGAATAAGAGGTCACAAAAGAAAGAGAAGATCCCTACAGACTGAGCTCTCCAGCACATGCCTACACTTAGGCTTTCAGAAGAACAACCATTATAGTTATTCCTGAGACAGCACTTACCTCCTGGCAGTACTGAAGAATCCCTTCTTTTGTGCCAATGCAGGTCTTGGTGCCAGAGGGGTCTGATTCCCACTTTCCATTCTGCACATTCATGTGCATGTTGAGTTTGCCACAGAACATGGCAATCTGAGGCTCTGCCAGCARCCCAGCATTTCCATCAGCAGGCACCTGGAAGGAAACAAAAATTTTTAAACTCACTTCTGACATTTCAATCCAGCCCAAGCAGCAACAGGTTAAGCAAGCCKGGAATAAACTCCAGATTCATCCACTCATTGCAGCAAAGACCAAAATTTTTGACTCAGGGGGATATGAGAAATGTAAATGGGGTCTTCATAGAAATTCAGATTAGAGCAGTATAATTTTAACGCTGTAACCATACTGTTTTGTGGCCCAAAACTGTCTTCTTACCAACTCTGGCTAAACACAGAACAATGAGCACAGCTGGAGAACAATTATAGAACTTTAATTTTCCAAACATAGCTGTTAATACTGTGGGGGGAGAGGTTTACTAACAAGTAAACAAAAAAGTAAAAGTTTTTACCAAGAGTTTCCTAAGAAACATTACAGTGTATCTTTTTTCAAGTCCCTCAGTAGTTCATCTCCTTGTTGAGCACACAGGCTGTATTTTATCATATCTTGTAAAGATGGTGGGTTAAAACCATCTTCCACCACGTTCTGCTTGGATTGAACCTCAAAATGCAGAGGGGCTGGGGAGGTATCAAAACGGGTCTACTAAAGGTCCAGCTCACAACCAAAAATTACAGAGTATGAGCTTCCCAAAAAGCATTAAAATACCAGCTCAAGACAGGTGCTCCTCCTCTTGAASCAGAGATACACTGCCAACAACATCCCAACCAAGCTCTGCTGGGACTCTGAATCAGACATCAGAGGCACACTCAGCACAGGTTGAAATCTCTCCCATGGGACCAGAGCACTGAAGGCAAATCAAGAGGCAGCCCCTGAAGGTATCTGCTGAAAGCCCTCACTCTTGTTTTGCACTGGAGGAACTTGACACAAAGACAAAACTTTTCTCTGGGTTAGGTACCTCAAGAGACAAGTCTACAGCTCTCCATTGCCCCTCATGCTCCAAAGGCCATTCCATCATATTTGAGGTATTGCAGAGTATTAATTTTGGCTTAAATATCTATTTTTACCTTTTAATCTCTTAGCTAGAAGGCCTGTCAGGCGGAAAATTAAAAACATTTCTAAAATTCAGCAAAAAAAGGGGAAGAAACAGAATTACAGTATTATGGGAGATATGCAAACTCAGGATATTCATTTCACCACTCTTTGTTTAAACAAACACAAAAAAGAATTAGAATTAATTTTACAGGCCTACAGCACTAAAACCCCCCAAGTCCATACTAAGAAACACTACAGGAGTGAACATCTAACTACCCATTGGATTAGCACTGAAAGTGAAAATGACAAAATTTAAAAAATATTTTTGGGGTTTTTTTAAAGAAAGGAGAGAATATTTTTTTCCTAATTTCATAAGATGTTAACTCGTTACTGCAATTCAGCTAAAAAACAAACAAACAAAGACAGGAACACCTAAACTTGCAGAGATTTTCCTTTACTATCTCAATTTTTCTTCTCCTGTGAAAGAAGTACATTCTGTACAATTTAACAGTAAACTATCACTGCCATTCTATTGGGTAATTACAGAATTTTCCAGTAACTGGGATGACACCTTGTCTTTATCATGCCTTGATCAGGAAAACTATCACATGCTTWGTCATTTTAATAGAAACTCTGGAGAGCAACTCAAACATGACACATCTAAAACAATCTGCAAAGTATCCTCCAAATTAATTATTTTCTTTTTCTTTATACATGCAACATAACCSTATCAAATTTCAATAAAAATAGAAGTGAGTCACTCCACAGGTGATGTCTGGATGAGAACTCTATTGCCAGTCTGCTCCTCCAACTGAGATCTTTAATAAAGCACACAGAAGTCACACTGCATCAGATTTWAAAGTTCTTTTCACTCAGAATCATAAGCTGTAAATTTATCAAGAACTTGCCTTGTGGTTTTATGACAGRGAAAGACAGTTTCATGGAAATTTAAAGTGCTATCAATTTAACTCTAAAAACACAACAACCTGTGSCTGTCTACTTAAAATATCATTCCTTTCAGAAAAGCCATGACATCTCCCAKCTTAATGGAATTACAGAGCAAGTCAAGATCACATTTAGTCTTCTATAGTTTGAGCCATCAGGGCCTAATGACCTGCTCAGCACAGCACTTCATGATATTGATTACCACAGCTAAATGTTTTTAATTATAAAGAAATACTAGAGCAATTAACAGACATTTAAAATCAAACCAAAATATTTCGGTCATAGAATCAAAGATTCATTTTGTTTGAATGAGACTTTAAGAGCGAGTCCAACTATAAATCTAACACTATCAAGTTAAACCAAAATAAAAGGTAAAATTTAGGTGGGATAACTAATTTCAAGGGGTCTCTATACAGTGCAAGCTCCTGATAATGTAAAATCTCATTAAATATTACTGATTTTAATCAAACAGCAGTTTGATCACAAAGGGGACTGAACTGCAGTATTTTGGGGAAGGGGTGGGGAAATATAGCTCTTCCCGTAAAACACACTTACAAAGATTAAAAACTCAAAAGAAAACCAGTAGACTAAAATGTTAGTAAGACCAACACGGTAATAAGTGATTTTCCCATACATACTACCATAGCATTTTAAACATGTGAATGAATTAATTSCTGGTAATATCAAAGGTGTATCCAGCCAAAATATGTGAGCTGGTGACAAATTTTACGTATCACTCAGGTTTTCTTCATAACCAACCATTTAATTCATGTATATTCATACCCTGACAAGAGAAAAATACTGGTTAAAATGCAATTAAATAATCTAGAGCATCAATCTACATTGATAAGCAGCTTCTATAGAAGTAATGCTGACTAATATAAAGCTGCAGACCTATTTGTTTCAAWAACACCTRTAGKGGCAAATCTCTCCTTCACTAATCCYACAGCTCTCAGGAAGATYAGTCTCCCAAAGACTAACTCATGCMACRCAAATTACACTGACAGCAACTATTTACTTTATTGGTATTCTGCAAAAGCAAAAACTCCAGGCATATTAATAGAACTGTAATCACGTATTATTTTGTCTACTTTGCATATGACCTCAGAGTAGCAGCATGTGCTTCCTTTCCTGCCCCTTGGCAAATCACTAAATAGCAGACYAATTAGCACAGCTTCTCAAGGTAACTTCAAATGTTATGTTCAGGTTTTCTCAGTATATCCAGTTTTCAAAGACCAAGTGASACCASTACTGTTGGAKGTTAGGATTYCTCCTTTTGTTCTTCYTCTTGGGGAATTTTMCCCCATTTTTGTTACTAAGAGGTAATAACAACCTAGTGCTTCGAATAATGATCGGGTGCTCAAGGAAGACAAAATAAATTGCCAAGCCCAGGGGGAGGAGGACTCTGGGAGTCACTTCTTCGTATTTGAGGGTTTTCTCTCTACAGAGAGCAGAGATCCCACAATAATTTGGTCTCAGGGGCAAAAAGTGGGGTGGGGGCAGCTCCTAGCTGTCTTGCCCGGTTTTGGCTTTGGAGAGGAACAGCAGGGGAGAACTCGCTGCCACCCCTGAGCCCAGTGTCCTGTCTGTGAGCCTTTGCTTATGGAAGTGGCTGCTGCACTTGACATTACTCACACTGACCTGAAAAAGAGACCCTTTACCATCTGCTCGGGTGCTTCAGGGAAAGCCCCGGGATCCACGAGCCCCCTCCCCATCCTCCTCCAGGAGAGACCCTCTCTCTGTTCGGGAGCTCGAGGTGTTTCTTTGTTCCACTGTAACTCACAACTCCCACCATGCCTGAAAGCGCTGCTACTCCAGCTATATTGGCCGGGTTTCAGATATATCCCATCTCACCTGTCTTTCAAACCAAGACCACTACTCATCAACTTCCACAAGATATCTGGATCAGGGATAAACTACCTAAATATGAAAAATCACATCTGCAGGACTCTGAAAAAAAATTACAATTGATGGTACGTTATTTATATCTCTACATTAGTCTACAATTTCCAAGACATTAAGCACCAGCCTGACAACTTTTCATATAGAAAACAAAATTATTAACTTTTAAAAGTGTAAGCGTACAAGTTCTGAAATAAAGCTTCCATGGCTGTCGTAAAGCTCAATCCTGACACCAAGGTCCTCCTTAAAGAATTCCAGCATATCAGAGGCATGTCTTCCATTTTCAAGTCTCATTTCACTGCCAGTTGAGTGCATCTTCCTGCATGATCCTCTTCTTATGAGAACATAAATGATGAAGTGCTTAAAAGATTGTTTCAAAGAAAACAAATTTAAAATACCTTTTAAGGACAGGCTTTCAGTTTTTTGCATACTTTCAYAGGTGAGGATATTAAAGAAAGGAAAATGCAACCAACGCTAAAGACTGAAATCAAAAGACAATTCTGTCTTGATAAAGCCCACTAGGTATATTATTGCTTTGGATATAGAAAGAAGAGGGGCATAATTCACCTATTTTCTCCTCACATTGGTCAATTTAGGACAAAACAAGATCATTAGTACCACGGCCAGTTGAATGGCATTGTTTAATTACTGGAGCCYGTCTTTAAAAATTAAAGTGCTTCACAGTATTTTCTGTTTGTTTTCAGAGGAAAACAGTCATTGCAAGTATTCATTTCATGTCAAAGTGTTGATGTTATAAACACATAGTGCTGGCTTTTGTAAATACTAAGGTAAGTGCTATGTGTACAATGTTGCCTTTTCTGCATAAGCAGCTTAGTCATGCAGACACTGGTGAAATAATCACTGATTGGTTTTGGTTTTTCTTTTGTAACTCAGATACAGTTATAATACAGCTAATGTTGATGTTTTAGAGTAGTTGTGGTTAAGTTACACTAACTGAAGTGTAATGGCTTGTGACTTAAACATTTCCATGAAGGATTTTTTTTACACATTATAGCAAAACTATACAAAAGGTGTAGGGAGAGCCACTAAGACTCTGAATGAGGCCCTGGCTGCAGCTGCACTGACCAAAAAGATAAGATAAGGAGAAAAGAATGCATGAGAAAAAGATCACAGCTTAACAGCTCCGGGTAGAGGCCAAAGCCCCAAGGCTATGGGCTGCTAAATCAACACAGACCCTGACAGCAAAAAAGGTGGGGGTGGTTGTAGAAGGAARAGGGGCTTTKGGATGYGTAGTGGAAAAAGWCTCTGGTCAGAGGAGCTCGCAAAACRTCCGTCCTCTGCTGCGCAAAGGAGCCTGGCTGGTGRGACCCCCAACCTTCRSATGGGCTTATCAGAAAGRCCAGGGGTGTAGTGACCCATCAGGGGCCCCTGCTACGGACACTTCTCTGTCGACAAAAACCATCTGCTGAAACTATGGAATAGGGGTCCCACGTACTCGACCCCAGGAGCATAAACATCTTCACCGTCCATACCCTATAAAGGTGTATCAATGCTAAACAGTTCCTGGAAAAGTCTGAATATGTATAAATGCCTATGAATAGGCATTAAGCTAATGCAATACGAAATGTATTTAAAGAGGTCTCTGTCAATACCAAGTGTGCCTTTGGCAAATAGCCAAGCACCTGGTGCCCCCTCGGGCACCATATCCTTTTGATTTCTGTCCCCTACTGTCATTTATTAAACGTTCAAATTTTCACAAGAGAGTGAACTTCGTTTTTCACATTGACTTACATACAATACAGAAAAAAAAAGAAATCATGCAAGCATTAAAAGACCAAGATGTAGAGAATCTGTTTCCTTTCCATGCTAAGATGCAGTAGATGCCCCTGACTACCTGTCTTCCAGGCTTGACAGCTTTAACATATCTATTTGAGGAGAGATGCACATCCACATAGCATGCTGGATGCCATTTATACAATTTCTGAGACAGTCAAAAAGGATTTTGCTAGCMGAGTACAAAGGACTGAATGAAGTTTATCTAACGGCAAAACTATAATAAGGAATGCTTTTACATTAACAAGGAAGTGTGTAGGGTTTATCAGCTCACTACCATTCCATCATAATATCAAAGTGTCTTTTCCTCTCAAATACCATCATTATTTAAGACAAAAAGCACAGCCCTCTCCTACCTGCCCCTGCAATTCTGTCATTGCTTTCTGCAGTTACAAAAACAATATTTACTAAAATCTTTCCACAATCCCTATTTAACCAACAAGCACTGGCTTTTTTCAGAATTCAGTTTATATTCAGGAAACACAGGCTGAAAGGTTTTACCCCAAGACATCTTCCACCAAGGAACCAAAGTAACACCACTTCAGATAGCTCTATTAATTTATAATTAGGGACTCTAACATAATAGAAAAATAAGCATCAGACCTTGTACRTGCTGCTATTAACCACTGAAACATCAAAACCCATTCCCCAGAAGTCCTTTATGACAGCTTCTGTGATTCAGATTGCTTTATTCTGCAAACACCAACCTGAAACCACTTTTACAAACATTCAAAGTGTATCTAATTTGCATTAATTACTTCATTTGCAATTACTTTCGAGAGGATATTCAATAACAACCTTCGTGTTTACAGCTTGCAAGAAAAACAAATGTCCTCCTTATTTTAGGAGATGATTAAAATAATCCCTGATTTTAATTTTTAATGCTAACACCAGTTCAAACCTTCAACCAAGAAGTCAGCCACCAGAGTTTCAGGGTTCAACCACTTCTGTTGACTATAACTGTAAAACAGGGGTTTAAATAATGTATACAATTAAACATATTCAATCATCACATCGCCCTTCCAACTCATGGCTGCGTTTCCTCCAAACTTCTGTATCCTGTCCAGATTGAAATCTGAGGTTACTCATTAACTAAAGCAGCACSAAATTGCATACATAGCAGTTTGCTTCCTCTAAGACTGCTAACAAAATAAAAGAAATTCTGTCTTGGAAGTGGAACCACTCGTAACTGGTTTTCCTATAAAGAACAGAGGTAAAAATAGAATSAGTATAAAAGGACTCTGCTTGCCTTACACATTCAGTGAGCAAAACATGATACAGGAACTTGTTATTCCCCTTGGAAAGACCGAATTTGTTCCACTGGACTGTCTGATCTGCTGCACCCTACAAGTAAAGATTGTTTCTCAGCTCTAGAATTCTACAGTTCAAACTGGGCAAATGCCAAGCAAATACGGTGTATGTCACTGGACACAAATCCATGGCTTCTTGTGCATTGGTTAGCTATCAACTTTGGTAGACCGTATTCTGTAACATTCTGCTCTAGACATCTTATTTAAGCCATAAAATATTTCTCCTTCTAGTTTTGTCTGGACCTACACAGAAAAAAATCCTTCAAAGATTACTTATACTTAAAAACCTGCAGGAAAAAAAAGATGAAAAAATCTCTAAAAATGTCTTAAAAATGCAATCAGGACAAAAAAAAGTAAAAACAAAAAATTAGGAAAAAAAGCCACCTACATTAGTAAAGGAGGAAATKAAATACCAGATTATTGTCTTCTCACAGATTTAGGATGGCTGTTTGTCTAACCAAGGAAAATTTTCCATCTCCTCACTTTTCCTTAGATATGAAAAAGAGTAAGAGGCTGTCAAAAACAMCATGAATAATTTAGAAACAGTGAATTACTGAATAATGTTCACAAAGRAACAGCAGCCACAATTACTCTTGTCAACAGCCTATAGAAATAGGTCAGAAAAAGGTTTTAGTGATTATTCAGTAAAATTGCTCAGTACAGTTGTTCCTCCTGGAAGACATACGTTTACTGCAAACAGTTGCAGAAAAACCCACCTTTCTAACCCACAGAAAACCCTGGGAAGACCCATATCTAATTTACAAAAAGCCATCATCTAAAATTTGGTTAAGAAACAGACTCCATTAAAAAGCTTCTGGAAAAGCAGAGGAGTTTATTTTCCCCAACTATTTAATCCAAGTGCAAATATCTGCACACTGTCCTCCTGGCCTGACTCATAAACACATGCACAACAGCACAATACCCGTATCTCCACAGCAGCTCAAGGATCAACTCTTCCAGAAACAACAGAAAAGCAAGTCTGCCTTCAAGCCTGCAGACGAAAATATAAGTATTTCCAAAATTACATTCTGGCAACCAACCATTCTCCTCACCCACACCCTTCACAGGGTCCTGAGGTTGTATTTATTCCATACATCTTAAATTTTAGCACTTCCCTCAGGTCACCTTCCAAGCACTTGTAGAATAACAACCCAACCCAGCCCCAGGCATGTGTCTACTCTGAAATCAAGTATCAAAAATAAACAAAAAATATGCCAAGACTGAGTTCACAAGGCTATCTTGAAGAGAAATAGGGAGGTGAGTGCTCCCCTCCCCAAAAATCTGAGTGAACCAGCAACAAATGCATACAAGAGGTATTGACAAGATTTGAGCAGAGTTGTCTGTATAAACAGCAGACCTACATGTGCCTGAGTGAACATACACACAAGAGCAAAGGGATTTCCCACCCTGAGGTCCCTGGAATCACTAGGAAGCAATGAGGAGAACCACAAGAACAGCAGAAGCCTAGCTCCTGTGCTGAACCTGTCCAGCACTGTCCTGCGCACATTTCCACGCTTCTGTGAGAGTGACTAACAATTAAAATTCAGCTAAAAAAATTGACATCTCTGAATGTAATTACAAATGTGAGGAAGTATCACAGAGGAGTACCCCAGCAAGTCAGAGGAGGTATATCTTTGCATCAGCTACATGAACATAAGAAAAACACATTCATCAGTAACTGCAGTGTCAAGAGTTTCTTWCCTACCACCAACACTATGGAGCCCACCAGCAACATGTCTGCTTCCTAAAAAAACCCTAAAAGTCACACTCCCACAATCTTCAAGTTGAGTATCTTAATTTTAGARGAAGTGAAGGCGCTTGAATGCATCCAGAAGAGAGCAAGAAAGCTGCTGAAAGAAATTACATCCCATGAGAAACATCTGAGGACTCTGGGCTTATCCAGTTTGGAAGGAAGGAGCCTGACCTCATTGCTCCCTACAGCTTCYAGAGGAGGGAAGTGATGAGCCCTTCTCCTTGGGATCCAGTGACAGGATGCATGGGAACAGTTCAACCCTGTGCCAAGGGAGGTTCAGCCTGAGCCTTAGGAATCATTCTTGTAACAAGAAGATAGTTAAATACTGGAACAGGCTTCCTGGAGAGGTCAGCAATGCCCCAAATATGTCAGTTGCAATTGAGCAATGCCTTTAGTGATATGCTGTAGCTTGGTCAGGCAGCTGGACTAGATGACCACTGTAGCTCCCCTCCAAGTGAAATACCGTACTCCTTTCCAGCCTCTAGGTCACCATGGTCATAACTAGACCAGCAGCACCAGCAGTTATTGGTGATAACCTCCACTGCCAAGGGCAGGAGGATAATGGGAGGAGCAGGGACAACTATCTTGGGTTGATTTWGTGCCAATCCTGTATTCCTATACTCCRTCAGCTTGTATGCCCAAAAGGTGTCTGTGCCTTTAAAYGYGACCCCGAAGAAGGGGCARGGGYRGCTRGGAAGGCAGTGAAGGCAGTTTAAAAGCCGGGGCTCCAGCASARCCGTTTGCTTTTGGACCTCAGCTCRGCACTGAGGGATTTTCTGCTCCCCRTGTGCAGGGAGTTATGTTGTTGCCACTTAGCTAGCTCGGGTTTGTTAGCTTGGGCAAACAGCTCTCCTGGACCGCCACCCCTTCTACAACTCGTGTGATTTTTCTTCTGGAGCAATTCAGCGGCTGGCAGGGACAAGCTGCAGGCGCTGCTCCGTCTTGTCCCTGACTCCGAAAGAAGCCCAACCAGCGACGGAAAAACACACTGAGCCCTCTGTTTCTTCCACAGGGAGGAGAGGACTATCAGCAGGTTTTCCATTGTTGCCCAAGCGCCACGTGGACTTTTTTTCTTTTGTTTCTTTTTCCCAGGGACAGGAGCCGCACCATCTTTTTCTCCACATCACCTGGCCGAGTGGCTGTGGGGGGAGGGGGGGGGCATGCGTTCCTGGACTTTTAAATATTTAACAGTTACTTTTTATCTGTGTTCTGTGGGCACTGTGTTTTGTTAATAAATTACTTTTTTCTCTCACTTTTTGCCCAAACATCTGTTTTATATTGGTGGGAAAAAAAAATATCTATTTTTTCACTTCAGAGGAAACATTTACTCTGTAACATTTTTCTCTGAAAACATTGTCTCAAACTGAGACAACAACTTAACACCCAATTAGACTCCAGGTGTTATCTGGAGTTACCTTAAGAGTCCATAGCCAAATCTGAAGATCTTGCACGTAGCCATTGATGTAACAGTAACTGAAAACCCTCATAGGTGTCTCCACACAGTTTAGTCACAATTTTTTATAAAAACTGCCATTCTGGCAGGAAGAAAAATTATAACAAGCAGAATGACCAAAATTATCCAAATCTGGAATTATTTTCAGGAAGCATTAAATCTAGTGCAGCTCCAACTAACTATTAACATAATGGATGAGGAGGTAGAAGGGGTGGAATAAAATCAAAAAAGCTAATCTTGCTCCCAAATCATTTAGATTTTGAAAGTCTTTGGTCATTTACACAGATATCTACATGTGTAGACTAATAGTGGTAGGATAAACAAGAAAAAAAGGCAAATCCTGTCAGAATTAATGATCTTTTATTCATTTGGAAAAATAAGAGAAAGAAAAAAGATGAAATTCAGCAAGTGTGCAAGTTTGATAAAAGAAGTGTTTAATTATACCAATAAATATGACAAGTTATGATTTCTTTTGGTATGTCTACATACACAGAAATGCTAAAGATCCTGCATTTAAATTTCATCCCCTGCAAGGCTGTCACTACCCCAAAATAAACAGACTGTTTTACAGAGCAAATAAAGGTTTTGCACTGAAATCACCGTAAACCATCCAATTCCAGCATGGTATTTTCTGTTGCAACACTCAAAGCCACTACCTTGTATCTTAAATAAATACATGAGGTAGAAGTAAAATAAGAGCACATTTCACAGCAATGCAACAGACCACAGAGCTACACCAAGATGGTAATAACTTCTGGTGTCCTATCATATATATCCATGAAACTCACTGCTCCAAAACTGAAACTACAAGTTGAGAGCAAGTATTAAAAA
>NW_026623391.1:1280798-1282670 GCF_030028575.1 Malurus melanocephalus | reverse complement strand
TGGGAAGGATGTGAAAAGGAAAATTACTTTCCTTTTATTTTTATTCCTTTTAAATTATATGCAGAACCAGACCAAATAACATGAAATAAACTGAAATTTTGTCTGTTCAGTCAAAAATTGAAGAACAATCCTAGTTCAAYACACTTGATAAAGAGGTTAACATTTGAGCAATGTCAGCTTCTCAAATGAACTTTACTCCTCCAATGTCAATGCTCAGTAATTTAYTGACATATTTTTAATCTGAAGTAGCTGATGACTTCAAGATAGCTTCACAGCTCTTTTATCATATTTCCACTATCATGCTTTAGTATCTCATGGAAAAATAATGTTTCTGTATCATATCCTCATTCCTTTTTTATGATACCTGTTTTTCAACTTTTCCTGCTAAAACTGGGTGCGAACGGATTGTTTATAAGAGGATGGCATTCCATTTCAGGGATGCTTACATTTTGCCTCCATTCCAAAATATTTATTGTTACTCTATTGCCTGATGATTTCGCTTTTCCTTATATGCTTTCAGTACCCTCTGTACATCCCCCTGCACCCTTTAGCCCCGCATGCTTGTAATTCCTGAAGCCTGATATTCCAGCTTAGTTTAGGAGTTCTGCTGGGCAAAGAGACCAAACATCCTGAGGAAGGGATCAGCTTGCCCTGTGCTATCTTAAACTCAAGGCTCCAGCCTTGGGTGAAGCCTTCTGTCCGGAACATCTTGTGTAAACTGGACTCTGGCTTCATCCAGGATGAGGGATTCATTAGAATAGGGGTACATTACTGCATTTGTTAAGTTTCTTATTGGGGAATCCTAGACAGATATGCTAATTCCTGAAACCTATAAAACTTGTATCTGTGCTATACACGGGTGTGCATTTTGCTATCAAGTTGTGCACCTGGGATTCCAAATACTGAGGTAAAACCCTTTTATCCCCTTCACCGTGTCTGTGTCATTATTAAAARCTAGCCATCAAGACAACAACTTTTACAGTGTAATTTCTTTACCTTTTCATAGCAAAACTTGTGTTAAAAGGGACCTTTAAAGACCACCTCATTCTAAGCCCTTGCCATGGACAGGGAYACCTTCCACTAGACCAGGCTGCTCACAGCCCCATCCAACCTGGCTTTGAACACTTCCAGGGACAGGGTAGCTACAGCTTCTCTGGGCAACCTGTGCTAGTGCCTCACCACCCTCATAGAGAAGGATTTTTTCCTACTACCTAATCTAAACCTACTGTCTGTCAGTTCAAAGCCATTCCCCCTTGTCCTGTCACTCCAGGCCCTTGTAAACAGTCTCTCTCCATCTGTCTTACAAGTTCCCTTCAGGTACTGAAAGGGCACAGTAAGTTCAGTCTGATGCCTTTCTSTTCTCCAGGCTKAACAATCCYRTTCTCTCAGACTRTKTGMATAGGAGAGGTGSCCCAACCCTGTGATCACTTTTGTGCCCCTCATCTGGATTTGCTCCTATAGSTCCATGTCCTTGCTGTGCTGGGAGCCCAGGGCCGGATGCAGCACTGCAGGTGGGGTCTCACKGGAGGGGKTCAGAGAGGCAGAATYTCCTCCCTGTCCTGCTGCCCAYGGGGYTTTGGTGCAGCTCAGCACAYTGGGGGTTTCTGGGCTCCCAGTGCACGCAGCCAGGGCATTTCCAGCCTCTCACCCATCAGCAACCCCARGTTCTTCTTGTAGGGCTGCYCTGGATCTGTTCATCCCCAGCCTGCACTGATAYGGGGAGTTGYCCTGACCCAGARGCAGCACCTTYCACTTGGTTTGTTAAATGTCATGAGATTCCCATGAGATTCTCAAGCTCATTGCTCCCTCTGGATGACATCCCATCCTTGAGGTGTGGCAACAGCATCTCTCAAGTTGGTGTCATCACCAAAT
>NW_026623391.1:1240729-1280518 GCF_030028575.1 Malurus melanocephalus | reverse complement strand
CACTCTTTTTTACCTTTTTAGATCCCTATGAGCAAACCAGTAAACTTTGCTTACAGTACAGATGACAACATGGTTTCAAAAGCCTCTGTTCAAGTAATTGGACCTGAAACTTTCTAAACAGAATAAATAAATACTAATAATAACAACTTAAAAAAAACAAAAAMCCCAACACTGGACTTACACCTCCAGGAACGATTCTTGTATGACTGATTTATTACACAGTGCTAACATCCTATATTTTTGACAATACAGTAATTAGACAAAGTGAGTTAAAATATATGAGGCATATATATGAGTTTTTCTAAAACAAACTTCCTTGAAAAAGAGATACCAGATTTTTCAGATTTGGAAAATCCTGTGAGCTTACATCCTTTTCCTCCTGTAGAAAGACAACACTCGATGACTGAACTAAGTACTCTAAATCTACAGAATCATTACTGCAGTGCAGTAACTATACAATGCATTTGTAAGCTTCTCCAAGAAAGAATGGAAGCAGAAACCAACCTGCCTGGAAGATTTATCCTGTGTTCCAATCTGAACAAAGCCCTCTCTCTCTGAACAAAATTCACCACAGTCAAAGGAGCTGTAATTTTCCTTGTGAAACAGGACCTCCACCCTGTATCAACTGGATTTCAAAGGAAGCTCTGAGATGCATGTTTTATTCTCATTATCACTTACCTGGCATACAGTTCTTTAACCACCCTTGATACAGAGGTACCATCTACATTGCTAAAGCAACTCTTCCATGGACCACATTACTTAYGTTATTCTCCAAATGATGCAGAAGGGAATCATCCTCTGCCGCTATTGGGCTGAGCCACAAACATCTGAAGAGAGCCATGTGAGAAGTCTGATGTAATTCATCAGTTTTAACATGAGGTGTTACAGCTATTTTGTCTATGACAGCACTCCATATGTATGCCTAAGGTCCCTCTCATCTTCTTTTGATGCAGAACTATTCCCTGCTCAAGCAGCAAATCTATGACTCAGTCTTCGCTGCAAGCTGTCCGACTAGTTGGATTACTAGAATTATTATTATTATTATTATTATTATATTAAGAAAAATAACAATTTCCCAATTTCATTCCACAAACAATGTGAAGATGAAGTAACAAGATATTTCTGGCATTTGCTGACTTTAACCCAAGTGTTTGGCATGATGAGGACTCACACTGACTGCTACAAGGAAGAAAYGTATCCAGAAGATCCTTCCTGAAATATTTAGGCTACCTGAGATGCCAACATGCCTCCAASTAGACAAACCTTTTTTTAGCATACAGAAACACCACTATAAGCAAGCCAGAAGGAACTAATCTGTCAACACTRGGATTAAGCAACCTAACGCATTACCTGGATGATTTTCAAGGCAYATACAAAAACCTGACAGAGCCAAGTAGACGGTTAACAGACTTGATTCATTTTGAATTGAAGGTCCAGTTCTTCAATCCTTCCTCTATAAAAAAAACTATGAAATTTTATCTCTCCACAACAGATGAGGGAATTCCCACAACACTGTSATGAGGGAATTAATACGGCTTTACTAGACATCCCATGCTGAAACAGATCCCGCCCTACATCTGTTTTTAGGCTACTTGAGTCACCTGAATAATACTAAAAAACAAAATAAACCAAACCAAAACAAACAAAACAGAAAAAAGGGACCAAAAAAAGGACAAAAACCCCAAACAACAAAATTCACTAACAAAACAGAAAAAAAACCAACAACAAAACCCAACAAAAACAACAAAAAAAAAAAACCAAAAAAAACCCCAAACCTCACTGTCCCACTAGGTACAAGCTATTTTCATATCACTGTGCATCCGGCTGCTGATTTTTGATCAGCTAGGCCATGTCCAYGAGGTTTATTTTCACAATAATTATGTTGCACATTCAAAAGAAAGTCTGGCCTTCAACCTCTGATGCTGCGCCCCACCTCCATGGTCTCCAAGATGAAGCCATTTCCCTATCCCTCTGCTTTCTGGCTCTAGCAGACACAGACAGCTTAGTTAACTTCATCCACCAGACCAAAGAAAAGACCATCACTATTGCATACCTAAAAAAATAACAATAGAAATTTAAGTAATAAAGAAAAAGACCTTCAGAAGTCCTTAACAGGAAAAGGTAGAGAAAGAATGAAAATATTCTCTTGCTCTCTCAACTGGGCACATTTCAGATTTCTCCTCTACAGTTTGGATTCTGCATGTTCTTTTACTGATTAAATGCTACTGTACATGACTTTCATGCCATTGTGCTAATGCTCAAAATGAACAACCTTTTCCTTTTCAGGACTTATGAACAAGAAATAAGAGAAAGGAAAAAAAACAAGCAAATGACGACAGTGTGAAGCCCTCACATAAACAACCCAGCAGTTTTATGCATCAGTCTGGGCAAGAGTATGGGAATGCACCAATTCACCCTTTGGCAGGGATCACACAGCAGGTACATTACATACACACCTCACTGCACAATCATGATAGACAAAAAAAACCTGATTATATAAGCCTGGAGTCTCAATTGCATTGGAAATAACAAACCAAAGGAGTCATAGGCTTGACCACACATGTTATTCTACAGAACACAACTCTTAGCTTAAAAAGCTAAGCAAAACCACACAAAATTGGACCTGAAGGAATTCAGTCAGCCTCAAATATAATAAATCTCTAATGACACAATCATCAGAAAGAYAGCCTATGACTTTCCAAAATCCATTATATGATTCAAGAAAACAACAGGAAAAAAGGCAACCAATATGGGACAAGAAGAAAAAAACATTCAAACTACTCCTCTCGATACCTGAAGGTCACCCTAAGGAAATATACTAWTTTTTCCGATACATACATTTAAATTCTCAAACCCTACCTACCTCTGGTATCTTACAGCAACTGTTCTCTGCAAAGACATAGCCTTCATTTGAATTCTTCCACAGACTGTCTTAATCTTACACAAATATCTYGCATTCAGACAAGGATAGAGAAAGCAACTGATTGAAGAGGTGAGCAAGAAGCCAAAAAACCAGAATATAAATTTGTTTTTTTCAACTACACTAAAGCCTCAGAGTCCTTTTCTAGGTCTACCCACTAACAGCAGCTGCTCTCTATCCTCACAGGTCACAGCAGAATAGACATACTCACACACATTTGATTTGAAGGCTTATGAGAAGTACTGCATTCAAACGCAGCATCCTTAAACACTGTATTTCAAATTCATATTAATTGAATTTAACAGATTTCCATGAAAGAGATAAGATGAACTTGGAGGTAACTTCCAGATCCTCAAATGATGAAGATAAATGAGATTATCCATTGTTAACTACTATAGCCAGATGTGAGAGAAGTGATCCAAATAAGATGGCATAATAAAGATGAAGTGCTTTTTCCTTATCAATAAATAGACTAAAATCACCACAGATCATTAAGCATAAAAAAAGCCCCAAAGCAGTAGCCCTCTGCTAAAAAGATAAGAAATTCTCCAGGATCTTTAATCATGTAGCAACCACATACTTGAAAAGCGAACATTTTTTGTCCTAAACAGCTACATTGCCTTTTTACTGATAAGAACACATAAATCCTTCAAATCCTTATTTTTGGGGATTTTTTTTTTCATTTGTATTTTAAATGAATAGTTTGGAWGACTAAAACATCATCTTGCTTTTGACACTCATCAGCTACAGCATCCTATAAGCCATCATCATGAAAGAGAAAACAGTACCATGCTTTCCCACCTCCCACTTGTTGCTTGAGATGTAGTAAGAATCAGTTATACCATGAAAGATGACACACACTGCAACAATGGAAGGGAAGAAAAATTTTTGTTTGGTACTGAGCCTGGTGTTCTACTACAGAAAATCCCACTGAACACTAATAATGCCTTGTGCGGGGAGTTAAAAGGAAGCCTTATTTTCACACTCTAATAGAGGAAACAACCACAATGGTTGTCAACTTTTATTTAAGACTAGCTAGGTGACAGTGTGCAGTGAAAGCAGAAACAATGCGTATTTTATTTCACTTGAGGCAACATCCAAGGACTATAAGCAGGGATGCTGACCCCTGACAGGGAATTTGACAAGTGTACTTAATGTGGAGCATAAACTCTACACAAGCTGCCCACGATCCAAATGCTACAGAGCAAAACCACATTATTTATCTTCCAATTCTCCATACAGATTTATCTGCAAGATATTAAAAGGTGCTTACAACCTACACTGGCAAAGGTTGCCCCAAGCTGCAACAAAGCCTATTCTATGGTTGCTTCTTCCTCTTCGGAACGAATATGCTCTCCGAAAGTTGCACACATTCATTTTCAGTCAGGGCAAGAAACTTWTAAACCCAAGATGTCTTACACAACTAGGCTTCATTTCAATTGTTATGCTGAGAGATCGAAAGAAACTATACCACAGAAAACATAGCGCAAAATCCAGCTGACATCAGTAATTACCTTATTCCATGCACAGGCTAAGGTAATCCAAGGCAACCTACATCTGCCTTCTTATTCTCACCTCCAGAAGACTCCCTTCAACTTTTCCTTCCATTTCCAACTCTGTTCTGCTGCTGAAAGCAGCAGCAGCCATGCTCTGCAGCCACAATAACTTTGGCAGGATTCTCTGAGGATGGCACAGCAAAATTAAGAAAATAATAAAAATATAATGAAAATACACCACAGAGCTGCAAAGCCCAAGTAGGGAAGACTCCATCTTTATGTGAGCCTTGAGAACATCTCAATCACTAGCTTCATACWGAAAGACACCAAGGATTACTTAGTGCTTTCAACTCAAAACAGGTGAAAAGATCAGATCTGCACTGGAGTTTATGGCCCTTCTCCTTTCAGCTGGCAATAACCACCCTCCAGCAAGAGACAAGCTTGCCAGTGAGCTATAAGGAAGTAACCTTCCCTCAGCTCCTCCCTTCCTGCCCACAAGCTCAGGAATGTGGGCACAGTTCACAGCATTTGCCAAGATGTCAGGAGGGTTCAGCTCAAAACAGCACAGCAGAAGCAGTGCAGTGTCTGGCTCCAGAGGCCCTGGTGACCAGCAGAAGACACAGCAGCTCCCTTATTTACACCCAGCCGAGGCTCAGGCAAGGTAAGTGCTCCTCATCACGCTCAGTCTGCAGTGGTGAGGCAATTCACACAATGCAGGACCCCAAACTGAGGATTTACTCAAAATAAAGCAATTCTTGACTCTGCATTCACAGTATACACACAGATACCAAGGGAACTCTACTAATGGCATACTACTACATCTGCAAATCACCCACAACCACAATATTTTGAGAACTGAGTATTTTTTAGAGTTCCTTAACTCATTCTAGCTAATACATGAGCACTGTTCTCCCTTTTGCTAACAAGGCCACATGGCCTATCATCCTCACTCTCTGTAATCAGCCACTGTACACTGTGTGGTTCTTTTCTTTGCTAACATAATAAGGAAGATCATCCATTAACACCAGCACTGCTCTTACTTGCATTGCAGAACCATGAGGACAAATGAAGTAGCTCCAAGGCAACCAAGAATATCATCAGAGGCACATATACTTAATTTCAGACACAAATTAATATTCTTTTGATATGTAACGGTAGAAAATAACTATCTATACTAACAATGAGTCCATCCCAGGCTCCCAAAGAATACYGGTAAATTGTCAAAAGGCTTTTTTCTTCCTCTAACCATCTCCTGATTTTAGCAAACATCWGTTCACCTTATTGATTTACAAATGCAAACTACTGTGAGAATTTCAGCACTCCTACAACTATTCCTCATCTTATAACAAGAAAAACACAATTACTGTTTTCCCTCCACATTTACAGTGAATTAAGATTCCATATAACCATGCCTTTCACCATCTTGGTAAATCTTCAGAGTATGTCTGCTTGGTAAGTTTAGACTCTATAACATATACTTCTTCCCACATAAATGAGAAGAATAAACTAAATGCAGATTTATTTTAAATGTCAAGCCATCAGTTCTTAGCCTTTCCAAACAAGCAAGGGATTTAAAGCATTTTTACTAAGGCTTGTAAGGTTTTGGGGTGGCCCTGTCATCAGACCTTTTTGGCCTATTCTCACAGRACTTTCAAAACTCTCTTCCTCACACAGATAGTACATTGYCTCTAACTCAGGGAACTTYCTTAGAAATAAGGTATGAGCTATCWAWACATGYATCTACCCACTYGTGATTCAAAACTTTTTATTAACAYYTGTCAACTGCAATTATCCTGAATAAACAAACCCTATAAACAGTGATACACAACAGATGCATATGGTTATACAAACAGCAACACCTGAAGCACTTAAAAACTTTATCTCCTAACAAGGGCTTGCATGAAATAACAAGGTACAAGATAGCAATAAAAAGATGGTTTCAGACACAGCTACAAGGGAAGGTCAAAGCCACCATGAAGTTTCCTTTCTAGGTTCAGCACCATTCAGTTTACTGGCCAAGCACTTTTGCATTGTGGGAAACATTGTTGAGTGATAGCCAAACAACACCACTGAAAAGGCATCACTGCCACTAAAGAGGAGAGTGAATTAAAATCCTGCAAGGGTTTAAATCATACTTTCTATGTTTGAGTATTACCAAAGTATGCTGAAAATCTGGGTCAGAGCTGCAAGGTGGACAGACCTAAAAATGCTTCTACAGTGAGATTCCTCACATGCCAGGGCCACTGAAGAGGCTGGGAACACTGTCATGCAGGGCTCACTCCACCCTACCTCCCAGAAGGGGCATCCTGGGAGATGCAGCAACACAGACACCCTGCATTAACATCGTATTGTAAAACAGTGTTTGAGAAAGTACATTACTCAGCTTTCTTCTTCCTTTTTTTTTTCTCAGTCAGGTAGCAAACTTGTCAAAAATAATCATAGCCTTTACCCAACAYCAGCATCACTTCACTTCAAACACACAACTGAGGAAGACAGAAACTTTAGAAGCTGAAAAATCTGGGAAAAAAAATACTTCCCTAAATCTGTATTTGGGGATATGGAGCTATTATTATTGTGCCATCTGTATATTAAACTGCTTGCAAAGTCTGTCAGAAAAAAATAATCAAAGYTATGGTACAATTTACTATTGCTAAAATTTGATTAGAAACTCACTTGAGAGTTAGCAGCCATTTATCAGAAAAGCAAACACCCCAAATCAATTTTGTTTACCAAATACTGTCTTCAGACTATCATTTGAGCACTCCTTCCCCCTCATTCTTTATTCTACTGAAAACAGCACATGGCTACAAAACCTGCATTGTCCCAGCTGCCATTCACTCCTTCATGAATCCCAGATCTCCAGCACAATACAAAAACACTCAAGCATTTATTCTTGGAAGGAATCAGTGTAACATACCTCATGTTTTCAATCTGAATCTGCACAAGCAATTTGTTTACTGCATTATTATGTAAAAAAAATTGCACATGGGCAAAGGCAAGGTAACAAATTCTTCCTCTTTGCCCAGGACAGCTCACAAGGGATGGAAAGYAGAGCCTTCTACCACAACAGGACATTTCTTTTCTTGCCATTAGTAAAATGAGACAAGTGTAACAAAAAATATGCCCTACAGCGGGGGCCCTTGAGAGGAAACCAATTCTGGCTCCTCTCAGAGAACAAATAAGGAAGGGGGGACAAGAATGAGAGGATGTCAAAGGATGGGAAGGACTCCCACTTTTGTYGCCTTGTACCCCACTCCACCTGCAAGCCTTACCCACACCATTCTGCTGACTCTTCAAAGGAAGAAATACAAGATTAAAGCATCAGAGAAAGCATTTGATACTTGTCAATGCAAAATACTGTGTTCAGTTTTGAAAACCATTCACAAAGACAGKTTTTATGTAAATACCTACCAAGTTTCAAGGAACACAAAAATAAAGAATGCAAAGCGGTATCACTTATAAAMAACAGTACACAGGCTGTCTGCAACACCTGCCTCTGAATTCTGAGCAGGTGAGAACAGGTAAACAAAAAGGAGCCTTCTATTTTTCCTGCACAAGCAAGACTGCTGTAYTGTATACTATGTATACACTGGTATATACAGCAATGACAATTTCATCTCATACACCAGCTAAAACCATTGGTGAATMCAGACCTCTAGCCAGTCTGCCAAGAACACAATTTAAATAGTAAAAGGGGGATTTATTTTCTCACAAACAAAACAAACAGTAAATACAGGATAGTATCCCACAAAGATCCACATGTGAAGTGTGAAATGGGTCCTCACCCAACCAGATCGATGCACTGGTGAGGTGCATATCTCATTTCCCTGGAGTTACCACTGAAACTGCAGAAATTACTGATAAACCAAAATACTCACAAAACAGACCAACACCAAGAGGATGTTCTGTTGAGYTCTTGTTTTGAAAAACAATGTACATTATTAGAGAATCACAGGGCCTGCCAGCTTCTGAAAGTCAATACAGTGATTAACTGGGCCACCAATTCAGCCTGAGAACCTGGTCTTCTTTCTACCAGCATAGTGAAGGGCCAAGATAAGCAAATTTGAACTATCATGCAATCTAACTGAAAMATAACTGAGGTACACATGCACATGRATCACATGGGGKTTTATTCTGTAACAGAAAYGCTAACCCMTTTTYTAATTCTCCATTCAGTTTAYCACAAACAAATTACAAAAATCRGAAAATAAACTTGYGCGTGGTCAGSCAARCATCAAAACACTCAGTGTACGCTWCAGCRTRTGAATGTAACAAGATCAGAGTGCAACGTTTTATCTGGGTTGCATGGAGGCCGAATCCATTAAGGGGCATCCACAAGCACCCAARCTGGTACTACATGACATTGAACAASCASAGCACAGCAAGACACTGCMAGAGTCTGTGCAAAACYRCAACARTGAYATACAGCCATGGCCTAATTATCATCAACTGGCAATGAGGACAATAAACAGAAGAAAAAGTATGCATTGATTTATATGAGACTTTTAAGTTTATTTTGCTATGAGAGAGCGGATGTGTGGAAAATCAATTAAATCCACAAATTCAGGACAGGCTTCCAGTCAGTAACTGGCAGTTGCATTATCCCCTAACACACTAGCATAAGATCTAAGTGTTTACATAATCTCAGAATCATTTAGATTGGAAAAGACCTTCAAAAATCAAGTCCCACCATTCTACCACCACTGCTGAGTCTATCAGTGAATGACACCCCCAAGTGCCACATCTACAGGTGTTCTAGTTTCAGACAGGTCAGAGTTTATTTTTAACAGCAGTCAGGAACACTGACTGTCTGTCATACCTGACAGTAGTCAGGTATGGCCAGRCTACTGTTATTTGATATCATCTCACATCGTGCCAGGGACAGTGGTCCAGTATTGCTCAACTTTTCACATAAACCATTTGTTCTATACCTTTTCTAATTAAYATTGTTGCTGGTACTGYTCTTTTAATCTCATTGYTCTTTCCAGTAAATTGTTCYTATCTCAATCCATGATTTTSCCCTTTTTGTGACTCCAATTCTCAACTCCACCCAAAGGCAAGAACAGGGAGTGGAAGATGAAGAAGGGGAGCCAGTGAGCTGTGTCTGGACTCCTGATGGAAGCACAAAATTGGGGTATATCATTTCAAAAGCACAACAAAAAATATTTTAAATCCCTCCAGGGATGGTGCTTCCACCACTGCCCTGAGCARTCTGTTCTAGAGCTTGACAGTCTTTTCAGTGAAGAAATTTTTCCTACACTCAATGTAAACATCCCCTGCAACTTGAGGCCATTTCCTCTTGTCCTATCACTTGTTACCTGGGAGATGAGCCCAACCCCATCTGGCTACAACCTCCAGTCAAGACAGTGTTAAGGTGTTCCCTGAGCCTGCCCTGGATCCCATCTGGTGCCACAGCTGTGTATATCTAAGAGGTGTAGCACCTTACTGACCATTTCYCCTTGGATTACAGGGCTTCATTCWGCTCCCAGTCCWSGTCTTCCAGCTCTGAGGRCTGSATACTCARGGAACWGTAAGTCTTACTAWTAAAGATGRAGGTAAAGAAGGCATTAAGTATCTCAGCCTTTTCTCATTCTTTGTTCACCATGCCTCCCCTGTCCATCAAATAAAGGATGGAAATTCTCTGTAACCCTCCTTTTCTTGAGAGCATATTTATAAAAACATTTTTATYGTCTTTACAGCAGTAGCCAGATTAAGTTCTAGTTGGGCTGTGCTCCTTCTAATTTTCTACCCACATAACATCATTACATCATTGCAGTCTTTCTGAATTACCTTCCCCTCCTTCMCAAGGTCATAAACTGTTTTGCTTTTTTTTTTTYCCATGACTTCCAGCTGTTCTGCTCAACCTAGCTGATCTCCCCCACCTGCTCATCTTCCAGCACATKGGGACAGCCTGTTCCTCCACTTAGAGGAGGCTTTTTTCCTTTATGGAACCAATTTTGACACAGAGCATAGGCTGTTATACAGTTGCTCTCACATAGCCTTGTCGCTGTTATAATAGGGTACTGCGAAGTGGAGCATTTCAGTCCGAACTGTTAGCAAGCACACATGGAAACACACAGTATACCAAGAAAGAAACTTCCTTCCCTTCTTGTTCAGATGCAACACTGACTGAAAACAAGTTCWTTGTGGGTTTTTAATAGCTACAGCACTGAAAGTTAAGTCAATGACAAAAAAAACCACCCTGATTTTGGCTGCTCTTTTTATTACTACTCCTGACTAYAAACATAACTCCAGCACTTTATTTTTATCCTAACTCAACAGAAACTGTGAGGATACAGCAATAATACATGTTCCTTCTGAGAAGGATAATCCTTAAAGGCCAAGCAACCATATCAAATACCATCCACCTCTAATACAGAATTATTCTGAGTGCCTGATAGGCAGAAAAATTCAAATGGCTCCTAGTACTTCTCTTTTAAACTCATTTAAACTTCAGTTATGGCAGAAGAATAAAACTATTAGTAGTGATTACTGCACAAGTGTTGTGTAGTTAAAACCTCAAAACTTAAAACCAACTTGAATTCTTCCTCTTGCACAATTACTGCATCTCACAGGACCCCAAAACTCCCAAGCTTAAGCACAGCAAATATTCTTACACATAACAATATTGTATTTATTTTCAGGGCAATTTTCTTCCATTTTAGGATGGACTTGGTGGAGTAGAAGTGCAGGAAAAAGACTCCCAGGCTGGAAGGAATCCCCTTGACCGAAAAGCTAACATGCCCAAAACCAGATTCCTGTAGTCTCTACAGTCCCAGATGGCCTACATATGATAGTCTACATTCCTCAAGCAGCAGAACTCTGAACCTGAACCACACAGGCTGGAACCATTCTGGGCCCACACACCCTGCCCTGCTTCCAAACCTGCATCCATCAGATCCTATGACTGATGCTATTTGCCTTACTTGACATTACTATAAAATATGGAATGATATCCTCAACAAATAGTAAGTGCTGAAGTTGCAAGCACATAGTCTCAAGTGACACAGCAAAGCTTAAAATGTAATATAAATAGGAAATGTTTTCATGTCTGAGTGCTGGGACTCCAGTATATGTATGTTTAGGAGATTGGCTATCACAGTCAAACATTTCCTCTGTCATCTAATTTCATATCTGGTTTTTCTGTATCCTGAATCAGAAGCAGCTTCACTCTAGGTTTTACAAGGCTATTCAAACCTTGTCTTAGGGTGATTTTATGATGATACTGATCTRATCGTCTGCTTTATGGCCAGAAATAAGTCCTATAGCTTTAAGGTGAGTCCAGGGGTGGGGAAGGAGCTGAAGAATCTCTGGCTTTKTTCAAGCTCTCACTCTCCCCATGCTCAGCAGGTCGTTCAACTCAGAGGCTACATGGTTGCTTAGCTAACTTGGTTTTAGTTAGCTTAGGCAAGTTTTTCCCTGGACTGAAGAAGCAATTCTTCAGCAGCTTCTCCCGCTTTTTATTCRACTGTTTGGTTTGGCTTTCAGTCCAAATCAGACCATCAATGGAAGCCAGTTGGCGCGGACCAGTGGAGAAGCCACAGGGACACCCCATCTGAGCCCAGACCTCAGGAGAYGCTGAACCARCAAAAGAAAGGGTTCTAAATCCACCAGCTTCATCTGCTGCAAGGAGGAAACCAACCTCAGAGCTTCACCAGGCTCCCATCTGATTTTTTTCCACAAACTCCTCTGTGGACTTCCCTCCATGAGACAAAAGGCCACCTGTGATTTTGTTCCTTCTCACCTGTCATTTTGTTCCTTCTCACCTGTCATTTTGTTCCTTCTCTACCTGCTCGGTAGTTTTTTTCCCTCCCCCTGGCATTTTGGGTTTGTTTGTTCCACTGGGGGCAGCGGGTATGGGGGCTGGTAAGGTTCTGAGTGTTCAATCCACTGGGGGCAGCGGGTATGGGGGGTGGTAAGGTTCTGACTGTTCAATATCTAACAGTTATTCATTTTTTCCCATGCCCTGCAGGCAGGTTGGTTGTCAAATAAACATGATTTTTTTCACTTTCATCCAGAAAATTAATTTCATATGAGTGGGAAGGGATGGCTGAAACCCTTGTCTTTAGAAGAAACTGTCATTACTCCTAAAATTGTCTCTACATCGAGACAAAACCTAATTGTGGCAGATGACAGAGGCACACACATATAAACCCATCACAACTACTGCATATAGCCCATGTCTCAGTCTCTTCATACCTGCAATAATGCATCACTGCCTATCAATATCAAACCTTAACAGCTCTATGCTATTCATACAATAACARCTACATAAACTTGGGTTTACACACATCTTCTGCTCCTATGAACTTGTGGAGACCAAAGACCATCTTCTACAGAACCCACCCCAGACCAAGGCTAGTAGCCTAGCTTTCAGTGTCAAGAGTCATCTCCCCCAAGATGGGCAGAATATTTCACTTTTCCTCTCACCCTCACTCGAAAGGAGCAACTCAGCATTTGTGTTTTGGTCAGCCACCTCCATTCACTTCCTCTCTGCTGCCAACCTAACACTGTAACAGCAATTTCAGCAAACATCTRAAAGCCATACGTATGCTTTGGTGAGAATATTACTGTTATCCATTAAGGTTCTCACTGTTTGCACTTCTCAAAACATTGCTTGCTCTCTGCAAAAGAAAAGCCTGCTGTTCAGATGTGARCTGCCATATCCAGCTGTTCCTCTTCATACCCTTACAGCTCCAACCTTTTCTTGCTTCTAAGGCTCTGACACACAGCAGAGCCCAATGTAGTGGTATCTCTGTCAGCCTGATTATTTGCAATTACAGGTACAACAGAATATCTCTTCCAGCTATTACAACTGAGGAAAACATGCTGGCAATTAGTGTTGCAGTGGCTAGAACAGTGCATGTACTGTACAGAGTCATTTTTTCTCCAAGTACATTCAGCTTCAAGATATGCAAAATGCATAGTCCACATTTGCTTCACTTATGCATTTATTCCATCTGCAGGATGGAATTTTTAACTAACATTCACTTAATTTCACTGTTTTAAAATATGCATCATTGATTGGCTCAATAGATAATTAGCAGGGAAATATTCTGMATTGAGAGAACAGTATCCCACATAATACACATTTATTCCTTATTCCCAGCAGACTAAAAAGTGAAGTACTCCAGGTAATCAAGAAAAAATKAGCATACCAGTGAAATATCAAACTGGGACTATCACCTATATGACAATAACTGACTATGTTTTTTTTCTCCTGGCACTGTGTACCTTGATTATTTTCAAAAATTATTATATTAGAAAATTATTTTATTTTCAAGACTCACATTGGGAAATACAGCAGTTGCTGAAAGAAGACATTGCAGTTCTAACCAAACCTCTTTTTAAGATTGTAAAATTTTAGACAATGCTAAAAAGGGCCATAAGGGAGCTGCTCATTAATAGTTTTTTCAAATTACAGAAATGATGACGGTTATATTTCTTCTAAATTCTTACTTTAATTAAGCAAATCTAAAAGAAAAATAATAGACAGCTGGAAACTCTTAACAGATTGCTAGTTTAAGAAAAACATAAGAACAGATGAGTAGCATTTTAATTAGTCTARTAAAAATTCTAAAAAATACATGGTGCTAGAGTATTAGCCTTTCTGCAAGTCACCTGAGTATTTGACCATAAATAAATTTAATTACAAATGGATGTTTCTTATTAAAAAAATACTAACTCAAGCATAATATCTGAACACTGCTGCTAAACCTAATTTTATTAGCAAGTAAGAAGTAAAAGACAAAAMCTGAGAAATAATTCAGGTGCTCAGTGACAAAGACTTAACAGCATAGTATTGGACAGTAATTTATAAGCATCACAACTTCCAGCWAAAGAGCATGAAAATACAGATATATTCTTTGAAATCTTTACTGACCTACATAAAAGTGTCAAGGTGGGTTCTATATAGTTTTCAAATTGTGTAACAAGTTGATTCTCTAGAGACGCTTTTGTTTGTTGGTTTACCACCAAAAGGTGCAGTGTTCAACCTCACACATGCACTGTCATGCTTGTGATTTTGCCTGATGCCAGGGAGCAGACATTGCATTTGCTTGTGGAGACACAATCAAAKGAAATAACAACAATTCTCAGTACTACCCTAACTGCTACACTCCACCTTTCATTTTATTGCTCTAGACGTAAACTTCAGGACAACATTAGCAGGATGAATTTAATATACTATTTAGTAAAAGGGAGGGGATTGTAAGATAACCCTAAGTTTGCATTTTCTACTCAAGCAAACAAAAATTCAGAGGGACTAATGACCCCTGACCATGTGACTCTCTCCTCAGACAGGYACTACACAGCTAATCATAATTAGTCTTAGTTATCTTTAACATGCTTACACAACACATAAGCACACAGTCTGCTACCTCAACAGTCTGCAGTACCATTTCAGACTTGGATTTCATCTATTTCATATTTATACTGTATGATCATTACCCCTTTTAGCAAGGGTCATTTTATTTTGACATCTACGAAGCTGTTCAGTATCTTCACCAAAAGCAAACCACACAAGAAAATTTTACCTACTCTCTGTGTTTTGATCAATTTCTCTAAATTTCATAAGATTCTAAGTAGCCAGCACTTAGGAAAAATAAAAAACAAAAACCCAACCAAAACCACACAAATAAGTGCAGGTTAGGCATCAAGCTTTGCCAGCTATAGCCTACATCCAGCCATAACACACAAACCACATCCTTAAAACACCCGCTTTGCAGACAGAAGAGAATGCAATAGCTACTGAAAAGCAGGGAACTCTTCCTTGCTCTTGCACTGCTCCTTTAAGCAACAAGCAAGGTGAAAGTCCCTGAGGCTTAGAATGGGAGCCTGGGTCCCAGATACATGCTTGCTCAGMTCAGCACATTTTCATTCTCATTCGCAACAGTGAATGTTAGCAGGCCCTAGGAGGAAGTGCTCATAAATAGGGGAACTCTAGTGCCTTCCCAGATCATACTCTTTGGTCCACCATTACTTCCCCAGAAGACAAGGGCATCAGCAGACACTCGCTCACCCCCACTCCAGAAGATCATCTTAAGAGCTAAACTTCATTCAGAGAAATTKGTTTCCTTCTGACACCTCAGAAAAATCATCTGTGTAGGAACTGTATGTGCTTGCACACAGAGAAGGAAAAACAACAACCCATGTCAAATACACCCACATGCTATTGCAAACCAAAAATTAAAGCAGGATGGCAAACACCAACCCAGCAGAGGGCCCAGAAGAGGTGTTTCTGGAGGAGAACCATCACATGCATGTCTGGCACTACAGCTTCAAGGATGAGGACTGAAGGAGGRCAGCAGAGACCAAGAAACAGAGGTGGGGGGCACAGCAGTGATGGTGTCGGGGGGATGCTAAGCCCAAGACTGAATATGAGTCTGTAAGACTTTCCACTATCAAAGCCAACACGGSCAGGTAGGAAGCATCACCTTACCTACGGATAATCATTGCAAGCAAAGCATGTAATTTTAGTTAACCTCTCTCATCACCTTCTATCATTAAGTAGGAAGAGAGAGAAATCCATTCAGATACATTGGTGTGTCTGCTAAGCGAGCATGAATAAAATATTTGCTGTTTGTGTACCTTCAAGTATAGCTGGGCTATGTATTTCCAACAGTTTCAAGCAACCAAGCCCATTTTCTAAGTCAGAATTAGCGCTGCAGCTAACTCCAACACTAAATGTGTCAGGAGCGTGCTAAGGATTTATGCAGTATATGGATCTAACAGCCCACTTGCAGATAAACAAATTTAAAAAAAMCCCAGTAACCACCACCATTACATAAAAGCATACATTTTTACTAAAAAGAAATAAACCTGTGTGTATATCAAATGTTTCTTCACACAAGTCAAAATATGCTTTGCATAGGAAGGAAACCAACTACAGTTGAAATAAAACCAACTGTAAAAATAAAACGTTTACTGAAAACTTAGGGGACACTGAGATGAAGCACTCTTATTCTAAATGACAATCTCTCTTTTGTTAACACTGCATTTTTAGCTATGTCAAAACAAAATTTCATTTTTCCTACACTCCTGTGGTATGCTCTAAGCGAGCACTCTCCCAAAAAAATCCCAGCTGTGTGTTGTGAGTGCCAGTGATCCAGCAATTATGAAAAGCATTTCTAAGTACCTAATCAAAACAACACAAGCTGTAGAACTGCATTATTGACTTTGTTCTACAAACACAAATTCATAACGAGTGTGCTGATTTTGAAAACAAAGCCCTTWTATCTTCTCCATTTCTTGGCTGCCTGAGCTTTTTAAAGATATATGAAACTCATGCAATTAACTTGTTAACTACTGCTTTACAAGCCATTTGCCCATTATTATTCCTTATAAGAGAACCTAATCTTGCATCTTTAAACCAAATCTAGGCACTACACATAACTAACACCCCATATTGTATATAAACCTGCTAAAACTAAAAGCAAAAAGACCAACAACAGTCACTATTCTAGGAACCAAATGGGACACTCCATACAGGAAGTCTCAAGAGTACCTTTTAAAGTACATTGAAGAAGGAGTTACCAAGGATTCTATAAAAATAAAAATAGAAACACACAAAAAACACTCCAAAAAAAAAAACGCACCCAAAAAAAAACCCCACCAAAATGTAACTTTTTTTTTTAAATAAGGAAATTAAGCATCATTTGAAGTCTGAAACAATAAAAAAGAGAGGAGAGAAAGTATCTAAGCAGACTAAAACAATCCACCAGCACAAATTTGTACAATTATATTTTAAAAGACAAGCAWATTTTACTTTAGCTTTCTATAGTTTAACTCCTATTTCACTCCTACATTCTTTTAATCTTCTGGCCTTGATACTCACTGACTGACTAGAGCTAAACCCTCTCTGAAAGATATACCCGTGTAGTCAGAATTCCCCATACACAGTGACACCAATCCCCTCCCCATCTATAATTTAAATAAAGACTCTAAAGTAACAGAGAAACAACATTACTGTAAAGGAAGATCTCCAGAAAGCTGTGACCTCTCCACTTACATAAAGGAAAAGGTAAAATTCCTACMCAGCACGGCATTTCTTATGGACTTCAAGAGCCACATCCCAACAAGGCAAGCAGATCACTATTGCCCTGCAYGCCCTTCTTGCCCTTTTCTCTTTTCAAAACACAAGCATAACAACAAGGTGGTCATGGCACACTAAATTCAAAGCCTCCTATGTTCTTGACATCATACCCATTTAGATGTCATTAACTGATTTGGCTGCATAGGTCTGAAAATGTTGAGACTCTTCCTAATAGAATTTTTATGTGCTTTTTATGATATGTAATCGAACTCATGGAACAGTTGGCTCAATGTACTTCCTCTTTCTTTTCTGAACACTGACTCAAAAAATCCGTATCAGTTCTAGTTCCCTGTAACACCTGGCTTGGGAAGAAAAGTATCCTATGGCATGTACCGTTCATCAAAATAAACCCAAAGGATCAATCTGCAAGGTAAACATTACCTAAACCTATAGGGTTTTTAATTAGGAAATGCTAAACCATCTACAGATTAATTTGTAATTGTAAGACTTCTCCCTAAGCAGGATTCTTACAAGAAAATTACTAGTTTTCCAAAAACACTCAGTTGTTTATTGACTCTTCCCATCAACTTACRAAAACCATTTAAATCTAGTTCTTAAAACACCTGCCACAGAGCAGTAAGTAAATCTTCCATTTTCCTACCCTTGAAGATCACCTCCAGACAGACCAGCAAATTAGCTGCTGGAATGACTAAAAGCAGTCTTTGCACTAGAAATCAGCGACACAATGTTTCTCAAAGTAAAATGGCTAAAGTGAGAATTGGGGGTGGTGGTGGTGATATTTCTTTGGGGATTTGTTGAGGAGTGTTGATTTTTTTTTAAATAAATCTTATATTGCATTGTTCCTCCTGAAATAAGAATTAAAACTGTTAGAGCAAGGCAAAAGAAGCTGAACACCAAAAAAGACCTAACAGAAAACACAGACATGAAAAMAAACCTCAGAAGAATTTTAAGAGAGWTCACTGACTGCACAGTGAGAACAGGATTTTTCATTGGTGTAGAAGACACTCACAAGCCCTTCTGGACCTGCTGTAATGGAYCCTGGCAACCCATCAGCCCAGACAGGCAGGAAAACCGCAGCCAAGCGCCACCAGAACCGCAGAGCTTGGCAAGGRAACAGAGATCCCAGGAAGTCTCCCCACCCTCACTTCTGCAAAGGGCAAAGTAAAGGCAAGAATTCAAAGCGAATTTTAAGACTCTGGACAAGCCCAATACAAACAAAACAAATTATACTCTGGAGGAGTGGCGCAGACACCCACGCTTACTTCAGTTTTCTTTCATCCCCTGTGACAAGCTCATACCTCCCCAGAAGCCTAATTCCAGGGAAAGCTGCTGGCAAGAATATCATACCAAAATTTAACTTGCAGATTTCTCTAGAATTAAAAAGCAGCAAGTAATGGCCATAAACAAAGTCCGCTCTCCACCTTAAACACAGTATTACCCAAGGGCTCCCGTGACCCTGGCACAGCCGGAGCTGTCATAGGAACACGAGAGCTATCAATGCTATCACATTATTTAGTGATCTTCCTCACAAGAGTTTTCTCTCTGCAGACTCAGTCATCTAAAAAATTAGAAGATATGAAAATGCATTAAGTAGTCCTTATCTGTTAAGGTCATTTACAACTTCAGCCAATTTCTTAAAAACTTTTTCTTCCTTTCTTGAAAATTTCTGTTTGAAGAGGCACGGAGCAGGGCTGAACGCATGGGGCAAAGACAACCATAAGCAGATACAATGCAAATCTGCTCAACGCTACCCAGCAGCATCCAGGGTMTTTAGTTTTTTACCAGTCCTGCTGAAACAAAACCTTTCAAAGGGTTCAAAAAATTTACCACTCACTTTTTATCACAATTTAACACCAACAACAGACACTATCCAACTGTCTCCTTTAATAATTCTGCAAATATTATTGCATTTTTATCTGTRAAATTCCAAACTATAATAACCAGTTTTTCAAAGAAAACACTTGCTCACAACAGGCTAAAAAAATTAAATACATCAAGTTTAAGGCTTAATTRTATTTTGGTAACACCAAATCTCTTATCCTAAAATCAACAACAAAATAATTTATGCTGTATTTGCAAACAGTCTTATTGTCTACAAAACATGGTATGACCAGACACCATTGTATTCCCCTTAGGGTCTGTAATTAAAGCATTGGGAAGGGTGGGAAGGTGGGAACAGAATTCAATTCCCATTATTAGAACAGAGACATGTGATCTGACCTCTTCCACATTACAGATTATTATTACAATTCTTCTGCTAACGATGATGAAATAAAACACCTTGTATTTACCTCCTTGGAAAATAAGTTCTACAGTATCCACATCTGAAGGTAGAACATCTGTTTATCTTCTCAGCTTGTCCCAAGCCTGTACTGCCAAAAACACTCACTCTCCAGTTTCCTATCTGAAGCCCTTTCAGACAGGGTACTTGGCATGCCTTTTCTGGCCCGTTATTTCCTCTYTGTGGAGGCAAATAAGGCATTTTTCAGTCTTCATTTTGATAAATTAAATTGTTTTTCTCATCTGGTTTTACCTCCAAAGTTGGAACTAAAAAGCTTTTTTTTTTTAATTATTTCTATCTATCGGAGACACCAGCTTCTGTCTCAGTTCTCTCTTCCCTATGTCCTTCTCAGGGAGGATGGCCCACTCTCAACACAGGCTCCAGGCCCCAACATCTATCTTTAAAAGGAGCCAGATGATTTGATTAATTATCTGACTCACTGTCAAACACTAGTTTTACAGCAACAACAGAAAACTTAAGGCTTCCATCCACTATTGTTGATCCTCACAAGTCAACAGCACTGTGTAAGCCACATTTTCTCTCTCAGCTCATAAAAAGAATGCATAASAGCCTTTTGTTCAAAGTTTTCTTTSAAGTGACAGATTAATTAAAGCTTTGTCTTTTATCAGTTAAGATATAATTTCCTTGAAATACATTACGAACATTCATGCATGCATTGATAGTAAAGCATGCCCAGCCTCACTCAAATCAAAGCAGATACTTCAGATAAGGCAAGCAACCTATGCCAGCCTCAATTTTTAGAGCCTGAGCCTTGACCTTCAGTATTTTTGCCATTGCCCACAGCAGCTCTGTAAACAGTTTAGCAATTTGTATTACAGCCATGAATTAATCTAAAGGTGTTTGACATCAAAGTAAAATGCTCTGATTTAATTTTACCCTGCTATTCATCAGCAGTCACATTTTCTGTCCAGGCCCACCTGCCCACCAGGTTTTCTTGGAAACACCTCCAGAAAGGCCCCAGTTCCTCTGACCAAATGAACAGCTCCGGAACCAGAATAGGAATGTATGAAGACAGTCAGCCAGGACAAGCCAAAAATGCTCCTTCCCTGATGGCACGGCTGGAACAGCATCTGCCCCTCTCCCTCCCTCCCTCCCATCTTATCTTGGCCAGTCACCAAATAAAACCCACACAAGCAAGTGCTGATTTGAGTCACAACTGTCACTTCAGCCTGGATTCCAACAGGATGCTGCCAGGGAAAGGTGAGGCACTCCACCACCACAGCTCAARGATGTGACCACAACTATGAAGAACACTGCACATGGGAAAGAAGAAACCGGCTTTTCAGATGCTACAGCTGACAGGAAATGGAAAAAAAAATCCTGATAACTTATATTACCATTATGAGAACAAAAGAATATTCTGTCAATGTAGAAACAAATCTACACAATAGTGAAAGAATCTGTGAGTGTTCAGGTCCCCTCARTAGATTGTACAATTCTCTAACTCACATGTTTGTGTTTCTGGGCCTCTTACTTGATCTTTCAGGCTTTCTAATTCTCTTCCTTACCCTTCTGAATAAAAATTAAATAATAAATTGGAATTTGAGAAGGGTTTTATTTTGTCTTTCTTTTAAATGAAGCAAAGCTGACATCCTCATGATAAATCTGGATGCTGGGATTACAAACAAATTATCATCTGCAAATTGCTAGCAATCAACTACTAAGAGATAAGCAACACTAAAAGAAAGATAATCTGGAGTTCCAAAATTCTCAGTTTAAAAACCCTGTTCTTAAGCAAGTTTAGCATCATCATTCTTTTAAGATGYAATAGAATTGAGGACAGAATTGGCAAAAGAAAACAATGAAAATTATAATGCTGAAAGATGCGTCATTAAAAGCAATTTTATTCCATTTAATATTCAAGAGAACTGGGCAGGGAACAGATAAGGAACAGCTGCAAAATAGTATCAAACAAACTTCAAAACAACCCAACAGCTAAATGCATGTGACAGGTCTGGACGCTCACTAATGCTATGCATGCACAAACCCCTCACATTTATTTGATACTGGAATCGTTCAGCAATTAGACAACATTCAACCAACATTGAGGACAATTAAATTAATAACACCTGTAGAGAAAGAGAAAAGAAAATACCCGTGAATGGTCTTTTAAAGCCACAACCTTGTTATTGCATTGCATTTTCTTCCCTTCCTCAGTTTACCTTCCCCTAATGACATTGTATTTTCCACTGTTTACATAAACAAATATGTCCATATTATACATGCATACCAAAGAGATGTTTTTCCAAAGAAAAAATCAACTAGAAGCTATGACTTAGTTGTTGGTTTTTTTTTTAAGTATTGTTGTTAAAGGTTTGATTCCATTGTAGTTACTTTTTAAAGATCCTCAAACTATCTCCTCCTGCTTTCAGGTAAGGCATAGGGATAAAATAGCTTGTAGTTACCATCTGAATGATGAGAAAGCAGAATGYAATAATTTTATCAGTTCAGGATTCCACATTTCAGATCTAAAATTACACCTACAAATGAATCTACATAACTAAACATAGAAAGAGAGTAAGTTAGCTATCAGACATTTGTCACTAAGCTGTATCATGGTATTTGACCAGGGGAAAAAACCTGTAAATTACCTGACTGTAATTTAAAAGAAAATCAATTTTACAGGGTTTAATCTTCAAAATGAGCAATCTCTACTTTAGAATTGTGCTGATAAGAGAAGGTTTGCTGCAGGCACAAAGACAATGTAATAGCATGACAGAATCCTGCCCCATCTCTTTTTTTTTTAATGTGCGTATCCATTGGACACTAGCTCTAACTTTTAGAGGTGGACGAGGTAGCAATTTTCAATTTCACAAGTTAATGGYATACTTCAACCCTTATTACAATCAAACAATTGTATTACCTGAATTTAAGCTGTGTACATGTAAACTMTTGTTGTATAGTTTCAAAAACCTTSAAGTCYGGTATTAACACAGTGCCACAAAAACACAGGAATTTCCCACCCAGCCATCATCCTATTAAACATGTGCTTTCTTTGATTATTGCAATTCCAAATAGGTTTTGCAAATCACACAAAATGTCATACTGGATCGCTTTGGTAGCCTGCTCTGAAAAGGAACCACTTTTAAATGCTTTTACTAACAGGTACAACCAGTTTTGCCCCATTCCTGTCATATGTTATCTGCCATGCTTGAATAGATAAACTCTGCGCTGGAGGAATACAAGAGCAAATGAAGAAGATGGAATTTCTATCTGGATTAGCTCAAAATGGGTCAGTGGGAACTGAGTGGAGTAATCCATCCCTGAATGCAATTGCTTGGAGATTTCTGCCTTTTTTGCAGTGACCTGACACTAAATTTTAACAACCAGACACTCAAGAGGGGTTGTATGTGAAAACACTGTTCATGCCCTGCTGGTAGTCACGAGAGGGAGGCAAAGGAGCCAACACCTTAATTAAATGCTATTGCACAAACTTCAATAAATGTAGTTTTTGAGGCTGCCCTCTTTCCCAAAGAAGCTGCATGCTCTTTTAGCTGGGCCAGCTTGACTGCTTGTGGCCGGTTTCCAACTCAGGTCTCTGAAACATTCACCAGAAGATGATGACCTACCAAAAAACGTACAGCTCATTCCTTTCAGCAAAGCACGAGATTGTAAACCAGCCTACCAAARGGTCACAGAGCACTTACAGAGTAGTGGCCCCTGGAGGAGCAGYTCTTTGCTGTCAGCTCCTAAATGAGCTCAGTTGCAGGCCAGTGGTTAACTTCTATCTGGAAACACCACCTGGACTGCAAAACCACAAAGCACCCTGGCTCATGTACTCCTGTGGTTAAAGTTTGGCTGTCCCATGGTCCACGGAATGCCASCACTTGGCCAAAAGCTTTGCTTCTTTAGGAAAGCCTCGATCTATACTTACCTACCCTTTAATATTCAACCCCTAAGAGAGGATGAAATTCTCCTGAACTTGCTGGGAGAACCATCAAGAAAACAAAGCCAGAAGTCCTGCTTCCCAGCTGAAGAAGTCAGACAACTTACAAAGCTGTTACACTGGGAGCTCCAGTAAAGAAACCAGCAACATCCACACCTACTGCTCAGCCCTGCTTCTCTTAATAAATGCAGGGCAAGAAATCTGCAGCACACAACCACAGAATAGTGGTGTCCTTACTGTCAGTAGCTGGTAAAAGGTTTTCCACCCTTCTAAAAAACATCACTTACTTWAACAACTTTACTTTGACACCCCAAGATGTGTTTGCTGCCTGGAAAGGATGTTTTGCAAGCCACTGCACTGATTGCAACAGTAGAGTATACTGTCCCTTACCCTAATTTCCAGAACATGAAATTTTTTGTTTGCACTTACTTGAATTGTTCTGCTAAAAAGTGCAGATTCAAAACAGTCCTACACCTCCACACAGCAAGGAGCTTGAGGTGTGGCATTCATATACATATATATACACATATGGAAACATACTACTTTGCTGTAATTCAAATTTATCTCCTTGAACAGAGGCWATTATCCCCACCTATTTTGTTTCTCTTGTTCTGTGAGTACATTTGCACATGGAAAGATAAATATTTTCAGTGACTGGAGGCAAATGGAGAGCTTTTGAAATCCACATCAAGATTTAATAATCAGGTAGCTCTSTAAAGGTTTTTAGTCCAAATGAAGAAAAAAAAAATTAATACCTAGGTTACTGAACAAATGCTACACTACAATCAAGGGCAGAAAAGTGATTTATTCAGGGCTTAAGATTCAAGGACATACACAACCATTACTTGTTGATATTCTCAGCTGGCCTGTTTCTCCAAACAGGGCAGAATATGTGCTTTCAAAACCTCAGCCATAGGTTGAAGGACAGTTAAGGGAAGAGAGGCAGACCCCTAAGATCAGTTTGTGAGAATGAGGACTCATCAGACTGTATTCAGTTTCAAACAAAAACCAGGTCAGAGTGAAAGTTTAACTTCTCTTAAGAGTCCTTTGACTCCAAATTATTCCAGATGCAAGCTTGCTATCGACATTGCTCCTGGCATTTCTCAGCCTGGCAATAACTGTTGTAAACTCTAATCACAAGGACACATTTTAAGAGTTAGCCAAGCTTACAGAAMGTCCTCCTTCAGTATCTTTTCAATTTGCTTTACTCTTAATCTTCTTATACCACAGGAATTTCTTTCAAAATCCCCAGAATTCAAATCAAATAAAACATAGCGAGAGACTTACTTGTTAAAACCACACTAGACATCTCAACTAACAACTTCAATGAACCTATTACCATATATAAACCCAATTATATTTTTATCAGCAGCAGTCTTAATCTCTTCATTGCCTGGATGTAAAGAAGAATRTAAGTGCCTTTTGGTTTAATACTCTATGCACTAATAAGACATAGATGTATGCATATARTAATGCTCGATGTAATACATTATATATGCAAATCTGTTCAGGGGTAAATATMTTTACATAATCTTGATACATAAGGTGTTTTAAYGYATTATGTGTATGCATACATGTATAYACATGGACATTTGACAAAYATAATTTTTATTCATTAAACCCAAACACAATTTTTTCAATTTCTGGTTACTTTTATTGGAAGGTGTCAAAATTACATCATTCAGAGCATTCAGGATTAAGGATGTTAATTAAGCCTAGAGTATTTCAACAGAGGTGAACCAATCAAACAGTGRATGGAGCAGGCTACGCACAGGCTCTGTCCTTAGAGCTCCATTTTCAACTGCAGAAAGCCCCWTGCAGCCTGGTCTGATCCCAGAGCTAACCCTGTTTTGGGCACAGGGTCAGACCAGAGATATCCTTCTGCGTAACCCTATCTACCAGTTCCATGACCAAGCCTCCACAYCCGACAGCTTGTGCTAATTATTTTAATGAGTCACTAAAAATAATTATTCTGCTCAGAGAAACAGCTGCCATTTTGTCAAGCAATTAYATGAAGTTACTACACTCTTCAGCTATTTTGCTAAGCTTTGTATTGGAAAAGASCTACTAATTAAAAGAAATCGTCATGCCTTCTCTTCATACAACTTACAAGTCAAACCATTTATTATCCTTCACAGTTWATTAAACACGTTAAAAGAGCAAGTCACGAACAGCCAAAGGAGACCTGTKTTTCTTGGGGGTTTACCCTATAATTCAGCACTGATCAGTTAAAAGTGGATAAGRGAGATGGTTTACATCTGTCACATGRGSAACAGCTCATGGGGAAAACAAYTAACATTTAAAGACATGAAGACCTTGTCAGCTTCCTCAGGTTTTCATACATGTTTTGTGAAGAAGCACAGCAGYTGACCATGTTTTGTCCACAGAAAAGGCATGCGAATATCATGCAAGTCTCAAAATTGTCTGTTGCTCATTAATCAAACAAAAGACAAATGAGAAGGCAAGGGAGAAGCTTCCTTTTTGTTATTCACTCATTTGTCCACCTGACTGTCAAGTATCCTGATGGTGCACCAGAGCTCAGAGAGCCTGCCCTACATACTCACTCAGCCACCCACCCCATGGCAGCATCTTAAATAGAAGTCATTTAAAATTAGWAAATAAATGTAATTTCTCAAAAGATGCACTAGGAAACTAAACAATGAAGAAACAAGTATTTGGGGCCTTCTACTAAAAAAACAAACACAAAAAAGCCAAAATAACAAAAATAAGAACCTATAATGTACTACATTACCCAGTTTAAAGAAAAACACTGTCAAGTAACATGCTTTTTGTCTATTTTCTGAGGGCCAGCTTGTGCATGTTAATATCTCAACAACTTCATTTCAGTCAGCTGGTAAAKGAGTCTTGCTTAGAAACAAGTAACTAGAGCAGCAAGCAGAATAACCATGGCAGAAACCTCAGTGTGCTAATGAGACAAAATCTTGATTTATAAATTACGATCGTTCACAAGAATAGTTACTGCCTGATGCACCAAGCTACTAAAATCATACAATTACCGAAAGAGAATAAATGCAAAAATAGCTACTGCAGAATATGGCAGTTCCACAAACCATGATAGTTCTCAGTCAATGGATTTCCTAACCCTGCTGAGTCTGATTGACATGAGTGTCAGAAGTAATATGCTAAGCAACCATAGCATCACCAAGACACCACCATGGAATATTTCCTTTAAAGATGCTAAGTTAATTAAGTTAATCTTAACAATAAGTTAAGATTAAACTACCTGTAATTTTAGAAAGGAGATTTTTGTGTGCAATATGGAAAGAATTTATTTTGTTCCTGTCTGTTCCTTATACCATTTCCCAAGGAAAGCAAAGTACAAAAGTTCTTTGCTGCTTTCCAGAAAGCATTTGTTAAAATGGCAGGAAAAACATTTCATTTCAGAAAAGAGAGCTACAGAAAATCTAATTAAAAAAAATTCACTCTTTACCATAAAAAAATAGTTCAAGTGCAGAACAAGCACACATGCAATTTCTATTACGACATATTTTAGCATTATAAAAACAAGTGGCATCAACCTTACAGTATCAGGACTGAAAAATGCCTTCTCACAAGACTAGACATTATAACCTACTCCACCGTCAAACATAAAGAAATGGGATAAATGCCAAGCCTCAAACATTCATATGGAATGACAGAACAAGGCAGAAAGCTGCACAAACATCAGTGCCCATTTCAGTAAATGCTTCCAGGCAGATGATGTCTCTCAAAATTCTGGCTCTCACCAAGGCAGACACCATTGCAGAGATCTCTGAGTCCTCCTTAACAGTTTCAGAGCAAAATCCTCCTTTCTTCCAGCACCTGTACAGTGGCACCTACACATCTGTAAAGCCAGGACTACAAGGACCCACCAGAAAGGCTCATCCTTGTGTGGCCTATCATTAAATCTMATCTTTTATTTAAGCTACACACCCAAGGCAGACATTTCCTTCTACTGCTTTCAGATAACGAATGCTTGCAAGAAGTTGMTAAAACACCAGTGAGCCTTATAGCTGGAAGCTTTAAACACTGTATAACTGCTCAGCCTGATGCATCCCGCTCCGTGTTGGCAAGAGCCTGTGGCTGGCAGCCTTGGCTGCAGGGACGCAGGGCTGGTATGAAGCTGTCTCCTCTTACTCATCGGGTACTGGGAAGGGCACCTGAAGCACAGACCTGCATCCCCATGCCCTGGGGGGAACCGCGAGCATCCGTCTCTGGTATCAGGTTAAATAATGACACCCACGTCTRCCCCACTCAGCTTCTCCCCCGAGAGAAGCGGGCATTGACACTGGAGGAAGACAGGAAAAGCCGAGGTCTTGAGGCTGAAGTATGGCGAGCAGGCAGCGGAGGAGATCAGGGGGTGACTCACCCCTCCTACACCTTTTTTGAGATCTGGCAGTGGGGAAGAACCGACACCCAACCACGTCAACTCCTCCTCTGGGGTCCGAGCTTGCGCTCAGCCCACCCCACAGGGACTGCGGCGCGGGTACACCCCCGACGGAGGGAAGGCACAGGATCCCCGCATCCCTCCAGCCCCCGCCCCACCCAGAGGGGGACCCGGCGGAGGTACCGCCCGGCCGGCACGGGCGGAGCCGCCCCTGGGGAGGCAAAGAAAGAGGGCGGGCAGGGGCGGCGGCGGAGGGGCGCGGGCTGCCGGCGCCTCCTCTCTGCTGCACTGCAGAGGCGCCATCTTCCCGCGCCGCCGGCCTGCGGGGGGGGCTCGGACCGGCCCCGGCCACCGCCCTCCCGCGGGGCCACTGCGCCAACCGGCGGGGACCTCCCGCCGCCGCCCCGCACAGCTGAGCCGCCTCCGCCCGCAGCCCGGCCCGAGCCCCACTGGGGRGATGCTGCCGGCTCCGCTTCTCCCCCGGGGGACGCCCTCGGGTCCCCGCTCGCAGCCTGGCTCCGCTCCTCTAGCCCCCGCCCCATCGGGGGATGCCACCGGGTCACCCGCCCGCGGCGTGCCCGCTCGCGAGGGAATTTTCCCTTTCCCAGCCCCCAGCGGAGACAACCCCAAGGCAGAGCCGGCGCCCCTGCYCTTCCCACGCAGCACTGCCCGCCGTCCCCTGCCCGCTGCCGCCGAAGTTAAGGGGGCAGCACCGCGGCAGCCGAACCAGCGCAGGGAGCCGGACACTCGCGGTGGGGCCGAGGGCGCCAGCACCGGGAATTCTCAGGCCGCTCCCTACCCGACGCCTCCGCCACCCCCCGCCCCGCCGCTCCTATTGTTCGGCGAAGAGAGAGCGGCTGTAGCTGGGGATGCAGCAACCCGGGAAAGGCAACCCCCGCCCGCCCCACCGCGGCCCAGCCCACGCCGCGGAGGAGGCTGAGAACAGACAAAGCCTCTGAGAAGCGGCAGAGRGTGGCGGGGAAGCCCCCGCCCGGCCGCCTCCTGCCCCGCTTACCTCGAGAGCCCGGGCGGCGCCGGCGGCCAGCAACAGGACGGCTAAGTGGGGCAGCATCGCGGCGGCCGGGAGCGGGGAGGGAGGAAAGAAGAAAGGAAGGAGGGGAAGGAGGGATGCCGGCCGGCGAGACGCGGCCGGGTCCAACAGTAAATCCTCGAGGCCGCGCCGCTGCCGAGGAAAGCGAGCGATCTGCGGCGGCTCCGGGAGCGGTGCGGGGGGGCCGGTCAGCTGATGGCCCGGCCCGCCCCCGAGCGGGCGGTGCGCCCAGCGGCCCGCGGGGACCCCTGCTGGCGACACCCGGGCGGTGCGGCCGCGGCTCGGGCAGGCGGCYCGACCCTTCCCTGCCCTCGCTGGCTCTCAGTTGCAGCTCCCGTTCCCTCCTCGGCCGCTCGGGTACCACCGGTAACCTTCCTCGAAGGCACCGCCCTGCTTGTTCACCGCCCGCATCTGCAGAGACCGCGATGCCTCCGTGTGCTGTCTGCCCCTCRCTAAAGAGACGCAAACGTTCGGAAAGGCAACCCCCATTGCTGAAAGGTGCTCACAAAAACATCCAAATCTAAACGTGTCGTGTGATTTAGAGGCTCTTTAACACATTCTGCCTTTTCTGGCAACAACCTGGTGTCTCCTGTGCCTGTCGAGGTGAAGGTGATGAGTCAGTACAGCCATTTCACATGACACACACACCATCGATAATAAAGATATGCAGGAACATCGGAAGAGCTGGGGCTTATAGCAGATGAAYGAGGAAGAAGTCAAATGAAAATCTAAGACTTCATCAAATAGCATCAAATCAAGAGGCCAGTGCAAACTCAGTCTGACCCTCTTAACAGCATTGCTGTAATTGGTAATAGTAAACCTGTAAGGAGAACTTAAAAGTGACTTACTAGGACCTTCATGTTGAAACAGCTGCAAATGCAGCCAAAATTCAGCGTGACAGAGACCCAGTCTGCCATTGTTGTGCAAACTCTGGYAGGATCTCTGCTCCCACCAAGGATCCTGAGACAGCAGCTGATTGATTCACCCCGGGAACCTGCAGCCAGGCCAGGTGAGGGGCAGGTGGTGGCCATCTGGAGCATGAGTCTGATGAGCAACAGCCTAAGGAATCTGGGGTGCTCAGCCTGGAGAGAACGAATCTCAGAAGGGACTTTCTCACTTTCTACAGCAATCTGACAAGAGGCTGCAGAAATGTATGGGTCAGTCCCTTTTCCCTGGTCTTAAATGATAGGATCAGTGGAAATGGACTTAAGTTGCAACAGCGGAGATCTAGGCTGGATCAAGCTGTCAGGGAACTAATTGACTCATGAACCCTGGAGGTATTTAAAAGGTGTATGGCACTTTGAGACACTTTGGGGAAGTGGTTCAGTGGTTGACTTGGCAGTGCCAGGTTAATGGTTGGATTTGATGATCTTAGGGTTCTTTTCCAACCTAGCTGGTTCTGTGGTGTGATTCTCTGACACATCCTTGGTGTATGGCTCACTATAGAAGCCCAGTGTTGTGCTCACTGCTGCTCTCACATTCATCTTCCATTCAAGTCAGAACTCCAGTCCACTGAGACTCTTGGCCAAACCTATGTCCAGATGGGGAAGGATGCTTTCAGGTGAAAGCARCCTGGGCTTCCTGTCAKGTGGGCCATAATGTGCRTCRAGAGACTGTAGTGCTATTGRTGSCTTAGGATTTTTAGTTTCTATGTTTTCATGYRTCTGTATTYTTGTAGTTCTCTAGTACAASACTAAAACTACCATWCTCCCATCTTTAGACAAAACAATCCCTCTCTGAGCCTGAATCCAAGGACACCTCGCTGCCTCAGAGCCGCAAAATATGGAAGCAACAGCGACTTGGTGGGGGGGAGCAAGTTTGGGGTTGTTGACATGATGACCTGAAGATCACTGGAGAATTAAGGCCCAATATAATAATAAGGCAGAACTTATAAAAGGTGAAGATCTTGTGACTCAGTGTCCGTTTTTGGTGTAGCCTCAGGAGGAGGCTTTTGTCTGCCCTAATGCACCAGGGGGCCTGTTAGGCCTGCCTTAAAGTTGTCTATTCTCATTCTCTTAAGTTTGTCTGGCTCTGTTTCAGGTGASCCTAATGGATAAGGCGTCACTATAGAATTTCACCCCTACAGCCATGCCCTAGAGTTAAAAGAMTAGTCTCATACAAGCATGAATCTTCTCATACAAGCTTATGAACTATGTTTGGAGGCTTTTGGGGAATTTCTTGAGTCACACTTCATGAATTWGACAGATCTGACAGGCAGATAACAGCTGAGCTTCTGTAACACACCAGTGATACAACCTGTAAATTGGAGGTAATTAAACAGTAACAATGGCAGGCTTAGCTGCAATAACTTAACACTGTTTTCTGGGTGAGAACGTATCAGAAAGGATTTGCTGTGCAAATTTTCTAACCAGCCATTGGAAAGGCAACTCCACAGCTGTAAATAAGCAACGTCCTGTTAAAGCTGATAGAGGTCATTCAAAAACAATTCTTCCATGAAACAATGGAGGCAATCAGAAGGAAACTCTTTATAAGTTTGTGGGRAAAAAAAATTAAACTTCCAGACAGGATGGATGGAAAACAAAAATAGATCAATGCAGATATTTTATTATAAGTTGGCTTGATAGCTCTTTGTAATCACTTCTTCCTAGTGCTAAAATCAAACAGTATTTCAACTTCCACTTCTCTGGATCAGCCAAGCCTACTTCTTTTGGCACAGTGGGCATGCAGGAAGGCTGGAGGTCCCCTTCACCTGTGACTAGGAGTGGGGCAGACCCATGGGATTACACACCAARTAGAGCAGGAAAGACTCAAGTGAAAGARTGGGGAAAAGTCAAARGTACCAGGAGACCTCTATGAAAGAGGTGTTTCCATTTACAGCCAGTAAACATCAGTGACAATATCCAAAATACAGTGACAATGTTTGCTTAATATTTCATGAAGCTAATGAAAGGTCATAAGTAAGGAAAGTTGTGAAAGTTGTGAAAGTTGTGAAAGTTGTGAAAGTTGTGAAAGTTGTTTGTAAAGTCTACAAAATTTGGAGATGACTAGCTGATAGAGAAAAGAACACAGATTGTGTCCTATTTTCCACTCTTTTATCATCTTTCAGGATCTGTACAGAAGGTCCAATACACTTTTTTCCTTGCTTTCTCTACTTGTCATCTTAGTATAGAAATCTATTCTTACTAGACCTCAGAACCTGTCATAGCTGGAGTGCAACAAAAYCCACTACCACCTCACAGCAGGGCCAACAATGGAAATCATCTTCCTGAAGAAGAAGGCAGCACAGACTGGATCACAAAATTACAGGGCTTACACTTGAATCTAACACAATGCAAACAATTCCAAACKATACTCTGATGTGATTTTGTCTTTAACTGCTGAACTTTATTCTTCAATTTTRATGTGATAACTTCCCAGTGATGAGAGAACATGCATGTCATGTTTCATTTTTTGGCCACTTCTGTGCTCTGCCTGTGTATCTTTTTGCACAAATGATGTCCAGTATYATTTTACAGCCTTGTCATTTTAATATATTATGAATATGCAAACATTGGTCAGCCATTCAGTTTCTTACTGAATACTCGCGAAGCAAGTGGACCTTAACCACAAATGCTGGTATTACTCTACAATAGATAATAAACCACCTCAACCTGCTTCATAATCTAATAAATTTGAGAATAGAACTTRATCATGGTTTCTGAAGAGCGACAGGCAGCCTGTGGCAGGGACATAATTACAACATTGCCAGATATCTCTGTACCTTTAMAGAATACCTACCATTTGCCTATGTTCACTGAATTTCTGATGCTGGAGGCTTGTTTCATTCACACCTACAAAATATAAGTTATTACTGCATTTGTCAGCTATATTTTATTTGTATGGATAATAACTCCTCAGATCCTTTCRAAACAATGGTGCAGCCAGTGCTTTCATTGAGATGATTTCTACATTTGTTCTCATCTCTGTGAAGAGGGCTCCAAGTTCGCAAATTTGATTTTTGGTCTAGACTTTGATGCTGACTCACTGTCTCCTTCTGAAGTTGCTTTGTTCCAGTGTTTATCATTTTCTTCAATGGGGATAATACTATTTGCCTGCTTTTGTGATTCATGTATAGAACAGAACAAAGCACTAGGGTTAGTATTTCTGAATGAACTTCTGCAAGCTAAAGACTCAGATCCTACTGAGCTGACACCTGTGTTAGTTCCAGTTAAGGAGTTTTTCTGCACTCTGCAAACTGATGCAGCATAAATGACTGGTTTGAAAGTTAACCAGCAGAAGAAATTACCTTGAGAGAGATTTAAGGTCAAAGTTACTATTTAATAGAAAGATTACAATAAATGCCATGATACACAGAAACTGGCTTAAACCCACAGAGTACAACCTGGCACCCCGTTGGTCAGGGTGGTGGTTACAGTCCTGTCAAGGGATGGCTGCAGCTGAAAGCAACAGTCCTGTGGAAGTTCTGGTTCTCCTCTGGATCCATCCAGTGGTGRTAGTGATGGTGGCCCAAGTACTCAATTATATATTGTCAGGCTCAGGTGGGAATGCTCAGTACCTCCCCCAGGCAGGGAGTTTCAGAATGGTATTATGAAATCCTGTGAGTCAGAGGATATTTTTGCCAGTCCTTGATGGTCTTAAGTTACAGCTGCCTATTCTGCTGTGCCCTTGAGCCATTATGGCCCATTACCAGAGATGACCCCATCAGGATCAGTGTAACTCTGCTGGTGCTTGCCCGGAGGGAGGGAGTTCRTTTGTGAAGACAAAGAAACACTTTCCTGCCTCACAGGGTTTGCCTCTTATTTAATACTCAGCTTGTAGCCTGAGGGGTTGGGTATGCAATGGGCAGCTACTGCAAACCATCCATCATTAATARTTTGTCAGAAATGGCATAGAAGGGGGGTAGTATACACAGTCTGTTTACACCCCACACTGGCACTTTCCTTCTATAACCCAGGTCAACCACTAAATTTATTTCAGAYAGCTCCAGGAGGAACTGTATTTTCAAATAGCATAACATTAATTTTCATGGAAAACCTTTTGGGTTCATGCTACACCTTGAACCASTGCAGGTATAACTAATCTGCTCACTGTCATGCAAGTATCCTCTAGAGACACTTCTTTTCCTCTGGAGTTAGCCTGCAGCCCTGAGAAAAAGGCTATCTAAATATTAATCCAAAATAGGAAGAAAGAGATTTTACCTAATCAGCCCTACACAAGTACGTGTTGTTAGCCACAGCAATGGATATATACATGATTTCAAATAGTGAACTGTTGGTCATTGTCTGAATTCTGCAAAGCACCCTTAGTTTTGGCTTTTATAGATGTACTACACAGTTAAGTAGCTAGTAGCCATAGCGACCTTCTCAAATGCAAATGATTTGTTCTGCATAGCACAGGAGTATTAAGAGTTGATGATATCTGCTGCAGGTACACAATACAAATGGCAGAGCTGAGTGAAAAATGAAATCACAGTCCAAAATCCCAGGTGTGTTCAGCCAAGGAAATGAAATGGAGCTGTGAACAACAGTAATTGCTCCAGTGATTAGGAAGTGAATATACATGGACATCACTCCATACCAAATACAGTGTTACTCTGTCTTCTCCCTTTGTTGACATAAGCTATTGTTGCATGCTGATGTGTCAATAAAGGGGAAGTCTTTAAGATATCTGCTTCTTGATTTGATTCTGTATTCCTGATTTTGTTTACCTAGTTACTACATAATGCAAATATTCTTAGCAGATTCAGAGTTTAACCTCTATTCATTTTTTTCCCTACTGGATGCGTTGAATCTTCCTAGATGTTTTTGGCCTCATGCTTGTGTGGTTTATTTACTAGTAAAGTATTGCAGGTGTAAGCTTTCTGATGCCGTTAAAACTCACCTACTCACTTACTCCTATATGCAAACCACTCAATACTATCACTCTTCTCCCAACAAATAAAAAAGCCACCCTAGAGTAAACCAGGCCAATTTCTTTTCAGGCAAGTCRTATTTGGCATTGCTCAGAGAACAATCAGAGTTTCTGAATGTTTATAGCAAATCCTTGAGAACATCTAACTCCGCATAAACCCCAGAGGAAATGACACTTGGCCATTTGCACCCCTCTAACTGAAAGTTACCATATGCTTTTTGCATTTATAATTATGAAAGCCACCAGTTGAGATGGCTGGTTTTCAGCAGCCTGTTCTACTGTGATTTGTCTTCCTAGTTACAATAGCATTGCATTTGTGGTGGGAATATCCCTGATCAGTAACACTTAACAAAAACAGAGGCAACCAACAGGATGTCTTTGATTTCTCTCAATATCTGAGTGCACTAGTAAGCTTTTTTATCACTATTCAAAAGACATTAAGTAATTTTCTTTTACTGTCAAGGTTTTACTTTGTTATTTTATCCCCAGCTGTGTTTCCCCAATATTTTACTTAACTCTYCACAGACAGCTCTCAAGCTTTGTCCATGTCAGGGTTCCCTCCATTTGATCTAACTATTCTGTAGATTTGCTCAGAGCTGTCCTGCTGTCTGTCCTGCCCATYGTCCAAAACCAGGAAACCACAAACTTTCCTGTCAGACTCTTTCTATCTCAGACTCTCTTTCATAGTCTGAGGTAGAAAATGCTAATACACACGTAATATGCCYGACAGCATTTGTACATGAGAGAAGAGTGCTGTTGATAAATTAACCAACTCTACTTGGAAGTTGTAAAGTTATTAAAMGAAAATCTTGAATCAGCTTCTTTTTTTTCCAGGCCACGCAAGCCATGGATGCCTGAATGATAAAGATAAAAGAAGGTCAGAGATAAAAAAAAGGTCTCTGGCTGGTCAAAGGAAGCTGTCCATACAAAGTCAGATACTGTGCTTTGTTTCCACAATCTTGGAACAGAAATCGAAAACCAGGAAATTTCGCAGATGGTTACGTATAAATACACRTATAAAAACAAAATATTTCTTAGATTCTGAGTTCAGTTAACTGAAGACATTTGTACAGATGGAGAGACTACATTGTCATTGTGATTCTTTCAGTATAGTGTCTCAGATTCTAAAATGCCTGCGTAATGACTAGCAGGTTGGGATGCTCAAAGACCCATCCTTCCACATGTTGCTAGAAACACAATTTTGAAAGACCCAGTTAGATTGCAGTAGTGAAAATAAATCCAGCAAATTCAAGAACAGTAGCAGACCCTACTCAATACAGAGAAGCTGTTTGCCAAGGAAGGTTAAGGAAAGCACTCCCATTCTTCAACATCCCTACAGCAGATTTAACTCATCACACAATTTAGTCTTCAAATGTCCATGAAGAAAAAAATATAGTCATTTTCTGCAGACTGTAAAAATCTGAAGTGGTCAACAGAGTCTGCTCAGAGGAAGTGAAGTTTAATATCTTTACATTATGAAATGACAAATTCATCTGGAACACAGCTCCACCAAAATTCAGCAGATGACAAGGCCTCTTGAGCCATAAGCCTGCTTTTCAAATGTGGACAAAAAACATCCAACCCAAGAAATTGCTGTATGGGTTCAATTATTTCAGCTGCAGTGCCGTGGGTAGGTGCCACAGTTTTCTGTCTCTTCACTCCCTGCAGAACCGTTTGAAAGACTACAGGCATTACCTGAAAGTCTCTGGTTCCAGTGGGGCATGATGGGAGCTGTAAATGATGATGCTGCCATAGCCCCACATGAACACTCGGTATGCAACTGGGGCTTTCCTTCTGACAATTGCCATCACCCTCCAGAGTGATGGTTTGTTTCCATTCTGTCTCGGTTTGAAACAATGTTTTCCGAGAAAAACATTACAGAGTAAATGTTTCCTCTGAAGTGAAAAAATTTGATAATTTTTTCCCACCAATATGAAATATATGTTCAGGTGAAAGTGAAGAGAAAACAAGTAATTTATTAACAAAACACAGTGCCCACAGGACACAGATAAAAAGTAACTGTTAGATATCTAAAAAATCCAGGAACGCCCGCTGCCCCCTCCCCCACAACTGCTCGCCACGTGGTGTGGAGAAAAGATGGCAGCTCCTGTCCCCAGGGTATAWAAGAAACAAAAGAAAAGAGTCCATGCGGCCGCTCAGACTACAGTGGTGAAACCTGGAGCAGTCCTCTCCTTACGGTGRATGAAACAGAGGGCTCAGTGTGTTTTTCTGTCGCCGGCTTGGCTTTTTTCGGAGTCCAGAATGAGACGGATCGGTGTGGCTTGTCCCCGCCGGCCGCCAAATTGCTCCAGAAGAAAAACCACACCAATTAGAGAAAAGGGGTGGCAGTCCCAGGAAGCTGTTTGCCCAAGTGAAGAAACCCAAGCTAGCTAAATGGCAACAATGTAACTCTGCTGCACACAGGGAACAGAACCTCCTGGAGCATGAGCAATGGCTGCGTGGCTTTTAAAGTGCCTGCTCTGCCCCTTCTTCCGAGTTGGATTTAAAGGCACAAGCATTTTTTGGGCATACAAGCAGATGGAATATAGGAATACAGGAYTGGCACAAAATCACCCCAAGACACATTCCCAGTGCTGGGCTGCAGCAGCATTTGAAGTGGGAGGAGCAGGTGGCAGAGGCGAACTAAGTGTGCATCTGTAACTTTCTTAGCTTGCTGTTTGTAAGTTGACTTTAAGAGACTGTGAAAGAGTGTCATGGGGCAGCCTGTGCAGTGCCTGTATGTGTGAGGTTGTTATTAACAAGAAAACAAAGTGGAAAGAAAAATTATTCTCCCTTCATTCCTATTACCAAATTCTGGTAGGTTTTTTYCCTTGAGAAATATGGTTCAAGCCATATGGTAGACCTGAAAATACAGTAAACATACTTGTTTCAAATTGAAAGTACTGCTTCTTGTTGGCTTTCTAAATTTTTGCATGCTGTAGAAATTGCAAATGCCTCCCATGGTTATCAAGCAGAAGCAAATTTATTTTGCAAAATAAAATGAAAGAAGAGAGGAAGAAGAGGAGGAGAAGGAAGTGTCAGAATATTACATTGCTCAGTCCTTTTATGGACACTCCTGCAGCCAAAATTCACATTTGCCAGGTGAGCTGACTCAGTATCCTCAGAAATTCACATGCAAATATGGAACATGAAGCATTTTCTCATCTATTAGCTGGTGCTCAAAATAATGTGCCTGGGCTAATATGCACACCTCAGAAAGCACAGATCAGATCGCTTGGTGAGACAGTTGATATTGTTCTTGGACAAGACTCATCATCTCATGAGGCCTCAAAAATTGGCTGTAGGGTAGCTATCAGGATTTTGGTATCACACATTGTTATCATAAAACATAGTGCATAGTGCAGCAATGAAGATTYGGCAGTCATCAAAATATTAATGAGCCCTTCTAAGAGAATAATTTCTRTAGAGTCTCATAGTAAGACTGAAATCACTGATGAGAGACCAGGAGCATAACAAAGCAGCTGCACAACAGCACAGGAACAGACAGGCTCAATTAATCTAGAAATTGCAACCATCTTTTATAAAACACTTACAGTTTTAGAAACAGGAAAGTTTGATCACAAGTACAAAAATCAGTAACTGCAGGAGCTTTGCAATGGTTTTTTGTGGAAAAAAAGGGGGAAGAGTAGTCGCAATGAAGAACCACAGTCTGTTCTGTATACAAGAAGAATGTCATCTTCAGAGACTCTGTGTTTTRTAATCACCCTGCAATTTCTCTCAGCACAAAGATTTTAAAATATTTGTTCAAGTTAATTTGGTATACATCTGCCTTATTTCTTTACACACACAAAAAAAATTTGGACATATTTCTCTGACTTATAGAGACACAAAAACATACAGAGAGTAGGAGAATAGGTGAAATTTCCTTCTCCCTTGGCAAGATTTTTGAGACAAATAGTATGAACAAGGCTGGTTCCACCAAAAAAAAAGACTTTAAAACTAGACGCTGCCTACTGGCAAACTAAGGTCAGGCTCTGGTCATTGAATCTCGCATTATAACTTGCTTTTATGGGGCACAGAAGGCTTGTACACACTGTACCTTCTTGCCTCAATGGCCAACAGGGCAGGAGGGCTGCAAGCTGGAACCCCAGCACCTCGAGGTGTGTTCCTTCAGGCACCCAGAGGTGTGAATGTCAAGATACTCATTATAGCAGAGATGCTGACATTATTCTTTGAATTATTTTAGGAAGCTACTAGTGMAGCTTTATAAGTGATGCAGCTGCTTTTATATTAGCATGGAATTATGCGGAGTTAAAGAGGATCAGTGTCATGTTAGACACTTGAAGAACCATTCACTTTTTTTCAAAATATCACCATGATGCTGTACAGGGAACATATTCTGACACCTGCTTAAGMAAACCTGTTGCTCTACAGAACAGAGAATCATAGAGTAAGCCAGTTGGAACTGTAAAAGCCAATATCCAGTTAAGCCTTGCTAAGTTCTATTTTGAAAAGCAATTKGTTTGAAGTCGACTCATTTAAAGTCAACAGACTCTGAAATCACCAAGGTTATTTCAAATATATCACCTGATATATTTTGCTTATGCTTTCATTGCCCAAATTGAGTCTCAATTTTTTTCAAATTAAAAAAAAGAAAACGCATTTTTGAAAATTGCCAGGAAATTATACAGACAGCTGAGGTGGCAAATATATCCGTCATTTTCTCAGAGTGTTGAACACAGCACAATCAAGAAAACTCATACAGATTCAGTTTTCAGAGACAGAGAAATAAAAATTTTTATGGCTGAGAAAATTAATGAAAAGTTCAAAGCACCTCAGAGTATAACGTACAAATATTTCT
>NW_026623391.1:1209694-1239615 GCF_030028575.1 Malurus melanocephalus | reverse complement strand
AGTACACTGCTCAAGCTCAAATAGAAATTATCTAAATTCTTTCAGATTTCTGCACTCAAAAATAAACAACAAAAACCCCAGGAAAAAAAAAGAAAGGAGTTATATACAGCAGCAAAATGCAAATGGCAGGTATGTTTCCAATGCATTTCAGGTAAACACGTCATAGCAGTAGCTTGAATTAAACAGTGGTATCCATAGGAAATACGTTAAGCAGAAAACATGGACTCAAAATATGGTGACATTTTGAGTTAAATGTTTTTACTTCATTTCTTCAGGATTGTATCTGGGCAGTGTTTAGTCAAAATGATGCTTAAACTGTGCTTTTCAAAAAGGTTTGGAGTCAATGTAGTTTTACCTCCAAGTAAAAATCAGTAGGAGTTTTACTGTTGACTTCTACAGAATACAAGCCAATGCTGAACACTTCTGAAAATAGCTTTCCATCTGTATATCTATGTAAATTAGTTGGGACTGTTAGTAGAAATAAAAATAGAAGAGATCAGGCTTTTAATTTTAGCAGCTGAAGCTAAATATAGGTTACTATACTAGGAAACTAAAACACAAGAATTTCCCAGGCAAACTTTAATATTTTTTGCTTTCATCTATGGCTCCATTGCCTCAGGTAAAGCAGCTCCAGGCTTTCTGAGGTCATTAGACAGCACCAACTCCTTAATAATGRCATTTCACACTTCTAGTGGGCACATGAGGACCAAGCCATCTCTTGAGTTAGTCCCAAGCAGTCAATCCCCACCAAAAGAAATTATTATATCAGTCAACCCCATCAAAAACATCCTTTTCTAAATTCAGTAGAAGTAGAAATTTATTGCCCATTTTCTCTAGGCAGACCTTTCCTTCTCCCACTAAAGGTGGTCCTTTCTCTGAAGGAACAGCCCTTTGTGACAAGCAAATGTCTGTTGGTTCTGAACCTGCACAACATTTAAGGTAATCAAAATTTAACACATAAATAATCCTGCTGACTGGGGGGAGGCTGCTGGTGTGCCTCAAACAGCCTTACTTTGGTACTTTGTAGGATCACAGCCTGACTACTGCAGAAGTTGGCAGTTAATGGCAAGATCTGGGAATCTCCTYTTTGGTATTTTATGCCTGCTAAGTTTTGGTCCCCTTAGGTCTTTCTGACCTCACTGCACTTTCAGAGGGTTTTACTGACTGAAGGGACATCTTGCGTTCTTGCTCCATTGTGCACCCCTATGGACAAGAGATCTAACGGGCTAGAAGACAAGCTGATATAAATGGCCAGAAACCTTGTCAGCTGCAAATTTAGCTCTTGAAGTSTTGAAGGCTCAGTTCTGAGCAGCAGTGCAGCAGTGCAGAGGACCTATGTGACACTGTTCTTGGTAAGTAGGAAGAAGTTTATTCAAAGCCATTAAAGTCTAGTATGTTTTAGGAGACTTTTTTTTTTTTGTCAGAGGTTCGAAATCTTTGTACTTTGTACTTTGTTATATTATCCAATTCAGATTTAAATATATCCTTATATGATCTGCCGACCCAAGGGGTACCTGCAGTGTTACTTTATTTTTCTTCTTTTCTTTAAATAGGCCTTAAAAAAACCACCAGGAAGTCAAGAAAAGAGRAAGTAGTATAATGATGAGATAAGCTCATCTTCCCATGGCACTCAGAGMTTGACGATCCCACCTTCTGAGCATCTTGGAGACTTATGGTCTCAGAAAATCAGTAAGGCTTATTAAAAAATCAAGGTCTTCAGAGTGGAGTTCTGTCATGGGTGGGGATTTTTTGCTTTGTTTTCTGCATGTTGTAAAAAGTAACATGTAAAAAAAAAAAGAAAAGGAGGAGAATCAGTAATGCTTTCAGGTTATTGCTAATAATTCACATCTAATACCAAAGTACAGAAAGCCTCTCATCTAGTCCTTCATGTGGAATATTTCTGCCTTGTGATCAGTCTAAAGTTGACTTAAGTCAGGTTTAAACTATCCTAGTTAAAACTTCAGAACAGACAACTTCCTCCAATAAGAGGAGGTTCAAGAAGTTGTCCTTGAACCAATATATCTTAAAAGTTACCTCAGTGCTTCTCAGGATTGGAGAAGTCTATAGTCCTGCTTAATTCTCAGAGCATCCTGCTGTATGAGTATACCCTCTTGTTTAGGCAGGAGACACAGATCTCACAGGCTGCTCTGAAATTTGTTAATGAAGATTTGTCAGAGGGTGGTAAGACTTTATTCCAAGTGCAATGAGAATTTCTTTTACCTGCTTTCATTACTGTATAGCAACCAGTAGCTCATTCACACACACAAATCATTCCYAAAATTCCCACAGTGCTTGCACAGGTTGCAGCCTGCAGAAATAATCACATTTTGTGTTTGTCACTTACCCAAAGCAAAATAGTATAAAAGCACAACAGAGGAGAAAAAAAAAATTCTTTCACTAAAGAGTTGTTTGATACTCTGAAGTATCACTGGAATCACAAGTGGATGCTTTTGCTGACCTCTGATAACTAGGAGGCAGTGCTATGTAAACTTCTCCATCACAAATCAAATTGTTTATTGATGCCTGTCATTTCTGGCCTTATTATGGAGGGCTTTTCACTCATTTTTTGGGTATACTTTCCTAATGTCCCYTGTAATATGTGGTAAGTTGTGAGCAGAGATGAGAACTACTGCATAGCTAGATGTGCAACACAATCTGTTATCATTTCAGGATGGAATKTAATAGAAGCTCTGCTCTTCCAGTCTCTTGTACACATCTGCCAAAACATACAATTTAAGTAAGTAGAGTTAGGAATTAAGTCATACTGTCATACAATACAATAATGAAAAGTGGCTAATTTGGTTTTGTACTATAAAGAGTTGTGTGTCATCATAATAGGAGATTCAATGCCATTTTAAAAAATAAAATTTAAAAAMCCCTGTCTGAAGTATTGATATGYAAACATTGTTTTTCAAGTAAGAAAATATCAGGGCATATCTTTTAAGGCTCAAGTCCACGTGAATCTCAATATTCAAAAAGGAAAGGAGGTTATTAACCTGAGGAGACCCTCTCTTTTCCAGAACACCACATTTGAAGACAATCTAGTACCTAAATTTCCTTTATTTGAAAAAGAAAAATAAACAACCAAAACAAAACCACAAACACAACAAACCAAAAATATCTACTACCAAAAGACACCCAAGCACATACAAGAAGGTTAAAATAAAAAAAAAAAAGCTAATATTGGCATAAGCCAGTAAACGTCAAAGAAAGATATGATAAATTAATTCCAATAAATTGGGAGTGACACAAGAGTTTGATAGGCCCTCGCAGTCCTGTTGGCCCATAAATTTTCACAGACATAACAAACTGAAGATGTTATGTCTCACTGTTATTGACAGATCATGATTTAGCATGATTCTATTTCTTTCTTTGGGGCAAACTGAGTTCACAGGGAAGCGACTACTTCCTGTGCTGAGCTAAATAACAGAAGTGAACAGAGAGACAGAAACAACACAAGAGGAGCAAATACATTTCACTACTAATGAATCTTTTGAAATCAGTGCTTTGAACAGTGCTGCCACTTTCTAGATATTCCCCACCTTCAGTCAGTGCTGTGATGCAAAAATCTGTGCAAATAAAAATAAATCAAAATGAACGAACACAGTTGACCAAAAAAAGTGAGATTTTGTTAATGCAAGTGAAAATGCCAATATAAAGTGCTACGGACTACCTTTGCTTTGCCATTTTTGGCATTTGYAGTGACATMTMAAAATAYGTTGAAACATTTCTGACTGCWKGCTGAGACACCACAGAGCAAATCAMCACCAATCATTTTGATGTGGAAGAGTGCAAACAAATCAAAGATGGCCAAGTCAACTGAAAGAATATAATCTAAGGGTTTTGATCAAGGAAAGCATTTAAGAAAGTGAACAACTCCAAACATTTGAATAAACCCACTGAAGGGAACAGCATCTGCTCACTCTGAAGAACCAATTTAATTTGTAAATAATAATGCCTCAACATTGTTTAGTTTTATTCCTTGAACTGTGGGTTATGAATCTGGTGCTTAATTTTGAATAGAAAAGAGTCAGTTGGGCTGTACATGCCTTGGCAGTAACAGCACGTGGCAGCACCTGCACAGAGAAAGGCTTTGTCGCTAGGCAACCCCTTTAGGAAATAGGGAAGGGTTCTATCTCTGAGGTGATTTTACTATCAGAGGGAAGATTTCCTCTCCCACTRGACTCTCGAGAGCTGTGCAGAGCCCCCGGCTTGCTGTCACACAGCCCACCTGCCCTTCGAGCCCCGATGGCATACCACAAAGCCATGGTGGTAATTCCCGGTCCTCCTGCCTCTCTCTGTTTCTTTTCTCCTTTTCCTTCCTTCACTTCTGGTTTTTATGCCCTCCTTTGGTAGGACCACTTATTTTTCTCCATCTAAAAACGGCTCACAGATACAATATTGACCTCGTTTKTGTGTAATTTYGCCCCAGGCATCCGTTTAAAAKAATSYCTCATACTGCCCAACAGCAGGACATGACACTTTCCGAGCAATGAAACAGTGAGCTTTGCTTGGCTTAGTGAGACTGAGTGAGGGAGGAGAGGCAGTTAAATGCCCTTTCTCCTCCCCAAGCATATAAAAATACAACTGCTTTAATAAATGTCCCTCAAGGTCCTGCAGCTTATTAAAGAGATATAACATTTAAAATACTATAAGGAACTCTCTCTGATTAGAATGTTATAAGCTATGTTGCATGGTTTATCAAGTACTCAGATGTATTCAGATCAGCAGTAGGAGTGGAATGATCTGCARAGCATTCAGCATCAATTCAAAATCCAGCTGAAAAGCTGTAAGTTTCTGTACTGACAAATGGAAGTTGTGGGTGGAAGTTCCTTTATCTGGTCAGGTCATGGATCTTTGTCTGTTTGGCAAATCCTTATTTSAGGCAGCACCACCTGCATTATAAACTTTGCTGTGGCTGAATGTTGAAGTGGCAAATGATCTGTTAGGGTATTCTGAAAATGGGTAGATTTCATTGTTCCTATCAGTGCATAATAAATGCTTGTAGAGGATGTTAATGTTTTATAATGTTTATGTTCCAGGACCAGAATGGCACTCTTAATGAATCACTGACTTCAAAGTACATCAGAAATCCAGTATTCAGAGAGAAAATCTCAGGATTTCAGTCTTTCTTTTATTTCTCTCTCTCTCTCTCTCTCTCTCTCTCTTTCTTTTAAGGTTACAAGGGACAGCAGTAGAGTTGTGGAATCTATTGGAGGCATAGGAATGGTAGGCATGCCTTTTTACTCTATAAGGTTCTGACATGCTTTCTTTTTGAAGGTTATTATTAATTTTCTGCTTCCACAAGAGATGACTCAAATAACAAAAACCCAACCCGTGCATATAAATCATGTCTTAAGGAAAAAAGGAGCCCCCCCATCTTGCTTCTTTAAAAATGTATATGTGCTAAAATAAGAAGAAATAGCCATACAAGTAATGTTTACTGAAAGAAGGGCTGTTCTTAAATAGCGTTGTTTAATTGGCCTGTAAAGGTCTTAGATTTTTTCAGGTATGGCAAACATAATTTCCTTTAGATGGATGCTGATTGTGGAAGTCCCATCCCTGTAAGTGTTCAATGCCAGGTTAAATGGGGTTTGGAGCAACCTGGTCTAGTGGAAGGTGTCCCTGTGTATGGCAGGGGCTGAAACTTAATGGTCTTTAAGATCCCTTCCAACCCAAACCATTCTGTGATTCTGTGATCTATGATAAGATGTATTGGTGGGTTTTGGCAATAGCTGTCAAGGACAGTGTGGTTCTGCAATATGATGAGATGTGTGCTTTCTCTTTGCATGTAGTTTAGATCCTTGGTACACGTGTAAGATACAAAATAATTAAAAGTGAGTTTGAAATCACAAGGAAGTCTTGAAATAGAGATGAAGCCTGAAATGTAGCTGTAGGAAAGGTACGTGTGGGAGGCAAGAGAAAGAAATGAGTAAAAAAATAAAAAAAATAGTAACAACAGGAATAAAAACTGGAAGGAGAAAGACAAGGAAAGAATGGGGTAGAGAAACCTGGTTGCTATATAAATGAAATGCCCTTTAATTCTTAAGGCTTTTGTTTCAGGTCATGGTAGAAGAATCCTGGCAGGAAATGAATGAAATTTGTGCCTTGTCACATTTCACTGGGAAAAGAAACTCYTGCATTATTTTGGCAACCTTTTTAAACACTAAATTTACTTCAAAACATTTTCTCTGCTTTTTACTCCCAAAGAGAGTATCAACTGAGAGCAAAAAAACCTACCTAGTCTTAAACTGCTAGTAATCAGGAAGTGTAGAAATTACAGGAATGACTCACATCAGACACACTGAAGACAGAAGATAGGAGCAGCAAAATAGGAGGACGAGTGTCTTGTGGGCTACATGAAGTGCTTTAAATCTGTAGTTTACAAAACACTAGGTGGGAATAGGTGTCTAGAAATAACTAGCCAATGGGAAAAATATCAAAGGATTTTTTATATTATTTTCCCAAATCATATATTGCTTCAAYGGTAGAACACAGCTATTTTGGTACAGAGGTCCACAAAAAGAAAGAAAAARGRAAAAAAAAGCTACCAATRAGAAGTTCCAAACMTCAAACCATTAAAAACAAGCTCGCTGCCAWCTCTCTCTTGGACATTGAAAGTTTTTCTTTTTCAGGCAAATACTAAATTGTTTGTCTACCACAGGGCAATACTTTTGGGGTTTTTTTCATAAAAATGCCTACCACAGCAGTATTTATACCACTTTTGTCCCAAGAAAGAATTGCAGATCTAAGTTTTGGGGTATTTCCTAGAGAAACATACATTGGATAGGTAAAGAGTAGGCAGAGTCCTATGGGTAGTGCTGAACCACAGGACAGTAACATCTGAAGTGACACAAAGGCTGTCCACTTTCTCTGCTCTTACCTGTTCAGCATGAAGAGAAAATACCACTATTTACTGATTGATTTTACACGTAAGAGGCAATCCCAGAAGTAGTAAATCAGCTAACAGGAGTCTTACCAACTTAGGACAGAATTTTCCAGCCCAGTCCAACAACCACTTCCTTCCTACTGTGGAACAGATAATTGTGGTTTGAACCCTGGAGGAATGCCAGTTTTCCACGACGCTTCCTTCCACTTCCACTGCCAGGCAGAGGAGAGGGAAAAAACCTGATTAACAACAGGATTTATGGATTTAGATAAGGGATTGGGAGAAAGAATACTGCTTTGAGAGGTCAAAACTTGCTGTAACTTGCAAAATAGATTTATTACTAGAACTACTGAGAAACTACCGCACGAAAAGGGGAGGAACAGAAGCAGAGGGTGGATTTATGAGGAGAGAAAAAAATGGACTCTTAAGCCAATAGTTTCTTTCCTTTCCCCTCCTCCCACCCCCTCCCGCCTTCCCGTGCGCAGTGTGGGAGTAGAGTGTGGGAGTTTTTCTGGTCAGTTCATCACCATGGTTTTATTCCATCACTTAAGGAAAAGGGTCCTTCTCTTGCTCCAGGGTCCATGGGGGTCTTTCCCAGGAACAGACAGTATATCAAAACTGCTGATGGTGTGGGATTTTACTCATCCATGGAGAGGGAAGCAGTCCTCCAAGGCCAGGCTGTCTTCATAATCAGWAGCAAAATTTTACTCTTGAGTCTAACACAGCTTCCTCCAGACAATCCCTCACTCTAGGCAAGGGTCACCACTCCACAGCTATAATTAGTCCTCCAAGGCCAGGTCGCTTACATCTCAGGTCTCCMACTGGACACAGTCACCTCAGGAACAGCTTGTTCTGCTCCATAGTCAGCACCACAGCTTGCAAAGCACCTCCTCCTTCTCCACTGACCCTGGTGTCTCCAATTTTTCTCACATCTCCTCACCTTCCTCCTCTGTCCTCCCATGTGCAAGGAAGGACTAAGACAGCTGCCCTCTTTGTTTTGGATTTCTTAAATATGTCATCACAGAGGTGTAACCAGCATCTCCAATTGGCCCAGGCTTGGCCAGCAGCMTGTCCATCACCTTCAAAGCCAKCATAGATTGGCTCTACAGCACAGGGGGGAAGGCAGGGCGCGACTGGACAATGACAGAAACTTCCCACAGGARCCATTTTGTGGCCCCCCTCCCACTACTCAAAAAACCGGGCCAAGCAAAACTACCTCMCAGATGAAGTCAGTGTGTTTTGAATCCACACTTTACACTCTGTCAAGCACTGTAAATGCTCCTCAAAAGCAAAAAGAGTGAGCATATTCACAGTATCACACATCTGTTTGTGTTCAACCATACTTATTTTGTGACTCCCTGGATGAAAATAACCATACCCAGCCAGTGGGGTTGTCCACGTTGTAAATAAAGTCATTAACAGTCTTGGCCATGGTGTCCMATCGTGAGGAATGCCACTGGTAATCCACTGCCAGCTGGACCTTGTACTGCTGATGGCCAYGCTTTAAGACCAGCAGTCCAGCCACATTTTCACCCACCTTATTGTCCACTAATTCAATCCAGATCCCACCATTTTTGCTGCCAGAATACTGCAGGAAATGGTGTCAAAGAACTTGCTAAAGTCAAGGTATAYCACACTCTCTGCTCTCTCTTTCATCATATTGCCAAGAGGGAACAGGCAGGCTGGTCAGACATGATARGAAAATATTTCTTCTTTAAATAATCTTTGCTTCCTCTCTTCTTCTGGAGTGCAAACTAAACAGAGAAACMTAAATCCCAGATGTGAATTTGGCTAATAAATGTGCATGCAATGTATTATTAGAGGTATACATTACAGTCTCAAATTCAAACCCAGGGTGCTATTATAGAGAGACGAAAGAACAGTATCATTGCTCAAAGAGAATTTCCAGTTAAGGACCAAACCTTAATATGAATGAGTCATGACTTCCTTTCACCAGTGTAAAGCTATTTCTCTTGGGAATGACTGTGCAAGGTATTACTCACTAATAAAAGGTAGTTATTTGAAAGTCACCTTTTAAAATTTTGTTTAGCTAAGGCTAATAACTTTAGAAAGAAAAGCTACATTTTCACTCGATATTACAATCAAAGGTAAAATGTTACAGATTTTTGCACACTTATGCAGTAAATATTGTTAGGCAACAAAAACTTGTATTTGAGAGACTTTAGGCTTATGTTTCAGCTAGAGATGCTTGTCCAAGCTTTCTAAAACAGAACCTTCAGCAATCTTTCACACCTACAAGCAGYGTTTTAAAGAACAGATTGTTTATCTGTTTGATAGATACATTCTGCCTTCTGATGAGCACAGATCAATACCATTGTTAATCAATGATGATCTCCAGGTYAGAGGTAGTGATTTCTCTCTGCAGAGGTTTTTGTTGGCTCCATTGGCTTCTAGAGAACAGAGCAGCGACATGAGTGCTGCAAATACATTTAGCTGGAAAATTCATTGTAAGATAGCAATAAAAACAAAGTTATTTCCTTCTTCTTTCCCAGCTTAATCAATGAGCTAAAATACAGCAAACACTGTGGAGAAAATTAGATTAATTCATTTAAGATTACTTTTCTCTATAAGTCATCTTAAAAGTCATGTGGACATGAGTATCTTTCTGAATTTTCATGGACAGTAAAGTACTGTGAAGAAATTTTGTGCCAACTTTCAGCAGATCTATTTCTGTTTTGTCCAGATCATTCCTTATTCACGCRAGTTTGGCTAAGTCACTGTATACAATTCTAGCTTAAAAGTTTCATAGAGTTCCTGTTGCCGGAGCTTGGGAGATGCGTCACAGTCATCTGGTAGGATGGATGGACAGCAAGCTGAATCTGCTCTGAAGTGCTGATTCATCTATGCACAACAAAACAAGGCCAAACTCCAGCCTTTTCTAAACATTGAGATGTCTTGGTGCATCCCAGCTCTCTGCCATGCAGCCTGGACAGGCACAGCACTGGTGTCCATGTAATATAGACACTAGCCAGAGGATGCTTTGGTTTTAAAMCTTTCTTGGAGATTTCAAAACTTTCCTTTGCCTGAGCTGCAACCAAATACTGGTAGATGTGGTCTGCCAGTTGTCCGTCAGCTCAAGCTCCTCTGATGTGCAGGACAACATTGCAAAACAGTGATACTTCAACTTCCCAGCCTCCTCCTCTTAAACATAGCAACGCCACTGGAATGCTTGCAGAGCTGAATCCAGRTGTTTTGGCAAAATCACTTTGCCAGAAGGAGACAACCTCCTTAGCCAACCTGCAGAGCAGTTTCTGCATTGATCAGGAGAATTTTCTTTTGAGTTCATAGGTTCACTTCATTCCAGAACAGGAAGCTGTTCTAGTTGCTTGTTTAATACCAGCATGATGAGCAGGGCAGCTTTCTAGCTGCAAATGGGAAAGTTCACACAATAGCACTTTCCTCAAATAGATGTTATGGCTCATATACCAAACAGCCCTGCACAGAAATGCTGGACATGGCTCAGCAGACTTTCAAACTGTAAAACTCTGTGTTAAATCAGATGAGTCTCATATTTTATTACTACAGATAAAATGTACCATTTAATTAAACACATACCTGTAAAATGTAAGGTTCRGTTAACTATCAGCTTTAATACAACCTACCCAGGTAACCAGGTAACATTGTGCAGAGAATTAATAGCTTTCAAGTCTTAAAACACCTATKACTGCATTAATGGAAACATTTGAATTGGCATTTGACAGATGCTAAAGGAAACTCATTCCAAGGCTATGTTTTTCTATCCTGTAGAAGGACCAGTCATCAAATTATCTGACATCAATATGACAGCAATAAAAATCTCTATCTTTACAGCACAGGAATTTATCATATCTTAACTGTTACCCTGAAGGCACGTCAAATTTTTTTCCCAATCAAAATTTATGGCCAATTTTGAAAGCCATGTCTAGAACAATTAAAAAAAATTAAAACCCCCAAATTTTTGTCATAAGAAAAATAAGTGTCATGAAAATTTCCACTGAATTTTGGTTCATGAAAAAATTTAAGATGAAGCTTGCTTTCTCTCAGTACTTTATAAATGTTTAATTTCAAATATGTGAGAACAGCTTTTATTGATTTATCTTCCCTCTGGTGTGCCTTATAAACCAATCATCCATGCACAGGAAAACAATCATAGTATTGGATAAAATCAGTGTTTTTCTTGCCCTCTGCTTCCACTTCTTACCAGGCCCTCCCAAACCACAACTCTCCTAGGTGATGTGGGAATTAAAACTGGCTGGGCGGATGGACTTTTCTACCCAAAYAGAAGACAAATTATTAGAATATTCCAAAGGAGTAAAGAAGCATCCATATGAGAAGCAATCTTTTCTCCCTCAGTGTTTCATATGGATAAACAACATTTTCAGCCAGTTCCATCTCAGTGTGTATATATTTAGAAATAAACTCAACTCCTAGCAGCCCTTGAGAGCTTCAGTTTTAGGTTCAAGAGATAATAAGGCACCATACCTAAGTACAGATTGATCACAACCACTTAAATGAAAACAAACATTTTATACTGCATTTAAATGGTATGACAGAATTTTTATTTCTAARTTTGGCCTAGGCTTTTGTTTGAAAATCACTAATATTCTAAAGTTATTCTGTTTTATCACAATTTGGTAGTTTAGGTTTTTATAACTGCAGTTCAAAAATTAAAGACGCACTTATCTTCATGGGTGCGGAGAAGGACTAATACTGAAGTCTTCTCCAAATCTTGCTTCTAGAATAGGGCCAAATTTATTTTGGGTGCCTGGTGTACATGGCCTGTGTCCATCCTTATTTTTTCAACATCTGACTGAAATTTTTAGGCTTTGCAAAGAACAGACTAAATCCCATTTCCTTTTGGACAGAACCGAATCAGCAAGAGAGGAACTGTATTTTCTGAAAGCAGTAGCAAAGTTCACAAAATGCTGCATAAAAAAWTTATCCTGATCTCAACAGTTCTGTATTCGCAATAGGTTTTTGTTTTGCTTTTTCCTATTTTCACCTTCCTCCTTTCTCTTATATACAGAAGAACAGCTAGGATGATGATTGAAGGCAACCATTTTCATCAAAATCTCCTAGAAGTCCAGAATTGATAGAAACCCTAACAAGGTCATATTCAAAGAACCTTATCTCTCTCTGCTATCCCTTTTAGATATATATGGGTATTTCATAGCATGAAGAGACAGATCATGTGTCAGGTATTTTAAAACATATTCTAAACAATGTCCAAGAATCTAAGACCTTTCTGGCAACATATCTCTTTTCTGTCTGGCTATGCAAAAGCTAGTTTATTTTCAGTTGAACAGTTGGAGTAGCAAAATTTGCATGCACATATAATGCAGATAAAATTTAAGATTAAATATTGACTTTACAGAAATGAAAATCTTCCATGGTACATTTAATTTCATTCAAAACATGCCACTTGACTTTGTTGGAATCCGTAGATATCCAGGCTTATTACCACTGACTCTGTATTACTCAGAAGCATAAGGTTAGAACATTCAGAGGGAAATTGTGGCACTAGAGGAAAAGACAACACTACAATTCCCCTTAGGGCTGTGGATTTAATTCCTCAGTTTTCCTTTTCTGCCCTTCCCTCCTCCTACCCACCCTGAGAAAACTATTTTGATTTGACCATAATGCACAGCTCATTTGGGATAGCAAAAACCAGGATTTCACCAAATATATTCTTCACTGGAAAATATTCAGATTCTCCCAAAGAGAGTGTCCAAGAGGAACTTCCTTGTCAGGCTCAGTATGGTATACTCAGATACAGAAGTAAAATTACTAAATGTCCTGATTTTGTGGCTACAGATCAGCTCAAGGATCAGGAGATAACAGATCCTTCATGTGCCTCAGTCTGTGTTCCCAGTATTGGCTAACAAAAACCCCAAATAACAAAACCTCAARAAAACCTGTACAGTTGCTGTGTGGCAGACAGTGCAAATGTGCTTATTTATCTAGGCTGAGACTCCTGCTTGGGAAAGTAAATAGTGATCCCCTGTCCAGGGTGGGCATAAGGACTTGTGTAGCACAACTGATACTCTTTCACAGGAACTGCACACTTTTAAGGAGGTTCACAACATTTTCACTATGGGTTGTTGGGCAGCTCCACTACCACCATCTATGAACAYCCCTTTCCAGGGCACTCCGACCCATCCCACCTCACTCCTGCTGCCATCCMGTCCCAGCAGAGAACAGATGTGGGYAGCTCTAGKCTTTTCCCTGGCTCTCCCTTCCCCCCCACCCCACCCCAGTGTGCACTGGCAGAGGTGGCCATCCTGCTTGGATGGGATACAAGACTTTAACACCCTCAGCTGCAGGAGCCCCAGCCCTGTGTCACACTGTGCTACACTCATGTCAGAGACTCAAATAGTTCATGCCTCAAACATTGATATAAAGTTTTGCTCATTATAACACAAACTGTATAAAAAAGCTACAACCAAAGAAGCCTCCCTGAAGATACCTGACTGGGTCTTCGGACTGGAAGTCAAACTATTGAGATTAATAAAGGGAAACCTGTTGTTCAGTGACCTCAGGCTGAGGGAAATGAATGCATTCACAAGAAAGCCAAACACAACAGAGATTCCTCCTTGGCTAGATTTGGGGTGGGGGAGACCACAGCCCACAGAAGCCCCCACCTGAAATGGGGGGGTTCGGCGAGGAGGTTTCAGGTGTGAGCTCTGGTCAGAGGCAGTGAACACACATCCTCCCTTACACAGACTGACCCAGCTGTGGARCCCCAACCCCACAGGACACATCCATGGGACATTCACGTGAGAGGCAGCTGAGGGGGTGTCATAATCCATCAAAGACTGCCCAAAGTGCTCCCCAGAGGCCTTGCACCACAGGGCTTCATGTGATGAAATGGATCCAGAGTCCACTGCAGGAGACTGCCCCGTCCCTCGGGAGGACATGCCTGGACATTGCCACCTGSTCTGAGTGTATATTAACCCATGGGATTCTGTGCTTTTTGGGGGACCATTGTCAGCAAGAAGACCRGCYGGAGAGGATCAATGCAACATCATTGGGATCCATGGATGGTGATATTTTCTTTWTTCTGTCTCTGTCACTCTTTCTGTCCYCYTGCCCTCCACCTCTTTTCCTACTTTTCCCTTTCTCTCTTTTCTTCTCTCTCTCTCATATTTGCTAGCAAATAAAACCCATACTATTGACTGGCATATGGTCTTGTTTGCACCTTAATTTGCACCAAATTAAGGTGCAGAGGTATTTTTAGAACCTCGCAGAGGTATTTTTAGAACGTTTAATAATTAGATCATAACAGTTCACCACAGGAGCAGACTCAGAGAGGCTTTCCTGGTCCTGACCAGGGTCCTTTCTAACACCTGCCCGATACAAAGTTTTAAACGGCCCATGAGCCAGCACCTGGGCACAAACATAAGAGCAAGTGTCTGGTTGTAACCAGGGGGGCTTTGGGACAGGGGTTGAGGCCTGGGGGTGTTTTAYTGGGGTGCAGTATCCTGGAGGCCACATTACAGAAACCCAGAGCATTCCAAGCCAAGATGGCCCGTAATAATTCAGTAGAACAGCAAAGACGTTATCAGAAGTATCTTTCTAAATTCATCATTTCCTGCTTCCTGCACTCTGGGTGCATCTGTAAGTGTACATCACTCTAGTGGGAATCACAAAACAATCAGTATCTGCCCATCAATATTATCAAAATCCCCGTGTATCAGCATTTATCTCTTGTCTATGAGACATCTCAAATGATTACACACCTAGAATGCTTTACCAAGTGAATGTCCTAAGGTTTCTAGATAAGACAATCTTCCATTGTTTTTCACTGAAAATGTATGGCATACAGGCTGAAAACCCAAACCCCTATGGGTATGCTACAAGGCAGCAGCTTTGAACTTCCATGGAGCTCACAGTAAATAGAAAGTTACATATAACGCCCAAACAGCAGCTAAAAAGTTGCAAAGGCTGGGGTTCAAGTTATTAAAACAAACTTTTAAGAGAAAAGTAGATTTTTCAGATGTTARCCAGCACAGAGATTTTCAAAGGTTTTTCTTAGTTGAGAATTAAAAACTACATAAGAACAAAAGTCACACTTACATTTTTCTTAATTTCATATACCAGTGCATTATATAAATGACTGAGTATTTCTTTTCTAGGCAGTGTGGAATTTTTTAATTTACACTCTTCATAGAATCATTGAAYGGTTTTGGTTGGAAGAGACATTMAAGATAAYCTAGTCCCAAGTCCCTGYTGTGGATAGGGACCCCTTCCATTGTATCAGGTTTCTCAAAGCCCCATCCAACCTGTCCTTGAATACTTCTAATGATGGGGAATCCACAGCACTTCTGAGAGATCTGGTCCAGTTTCTTACCACCCTCAATGTAAAAAATGTTCATTTGAAGCAACCCTCATTCATTTTAAAGCCCTTACCCTGTCACCACAAAATCTGGTAAAAAGCCTTCCTATTCATCTTTTCTATAAACTCAACCAAAACAGCCTTTCTTACTAGGAAAGAGGCTTGAGCCATCTGATCATCATGGCCCTCCTCYTGACTTGCTCCAAACAGRTCCATGTTTTTCTTGTGCYTGGGAGCTCCATTACTGTAAATGGAGGTTCACAGGGTGYTCACAATRGAGGGGGAGAATCACCTCRCTTGAGATACTGGTGCTTTATACAGCTTTTTTCAATTCCTGCGTGTTAAGTGACAACAGCCCAAGACCACATTTCTCCCTTTATTGCCWCACATGGTACTGAAAAACTGTCCACAGCAAAATTAGAACAAGAGGAGTTTCAGGACTGTTTTTATTTTGTTTGMAAGCTTCTCCCAGAAACCTCCATCRACTCTTTTAAAGCAGATTTCTAAGTTTTATAAAACCAAAATTGAGGATATTGTTTTCACCAATTACATCTGTAAAAATAACCTTATTTTTATGGCATTCATGACACATACTTAGTGCACACAGTGTGCTCCTGCTACAAGCACCTGTCAGCTTTCACAAAGAATTTCAGCATGAGGACCGTGTGTGCTTTCACTAAAGATGTTAAGGCAGTTTTGGGCTCTAATGATTAAAGAGTATTTATCACAGAATCATAGAATGCTTTGTGTTGGAAGACACTTTACAGATCATCTAGTGCCAACCCTGCCATGGGCAGGCACACCTCCCACTAGACCAGGCTGCTCCAAGCCCCATCCAGCCTGACTGGGAGCACTTCCAGTGGTGGGGCACCCACAGCTTTTCTGGGCAGCCTGTGCCAGGGCCTCACCACCCTCACAGTAAATATTTTTTTTTCCCTAAAAGTTCTATGTATTCTAAATCCTAAATAAACACAATATAAAATCCTTCGAAACAAGCTATACAGGCCACAGAGCAGGGATAATGACTGCTAACAAGACAAAACACTAAAGTAACATTTACCATTTTTTCCTGAATAGTATGATGAAAATAAGGAATTCTTTTATTCAGAATACTGAAGACAATGTAGTGTCTATGATCAGAGCCTTGTGGTAATCAAAGTGTTTATTAGAATGTGGTAAACAAACCATCCTAAGACCCACAAATACCCACGTATTTATAATACAAAATAAGAATGTTGGTATCTGATGACTTGTAAGAAAAAGTTAAAGAAACAAGTACATATAGGAGTAAATAAGTAAACAGTCYGTTGCTTTGAAACTCACTGGATCAAATGCATTATCTGCCATATATTAAAATCAATTGAGTCATAACATGAATAGAATGGTTAATTGAACAGAATTGATGAAAGGAAATTAGGTCTCTGTTTTTTTTAACAAAAGCTGGCTGACCTAGRGAACAAATTAACAGAACAAGGAATTTAAGAATGTGAAAAGTTTATTCATTCTTTTTCATTGAATGAGTAGAAAACAGATTAATTCTGGGAGTTGGTAATGAGACAACCTGCTGGCTTATGCTTCACAAACCCTGCATTCACAGGAYCCTTGATGAGCTCTCATTAGGCAGCTTCTCCAGTTTTCTCCATGAGCAAAGTGAAACAGAAATGCTTACTTGGAGTCTAACTGCACTGAAGCTACTCCACTAGAAACCATTCTCCTATTGTAAAAGGTTATAATCCATAATGAATAATTTCAGTAATGTGATCATGAGTTACCTAGCATGACTTACGTCATAATAATCCATGTTCAACATCTGAAAATTTAAGTCGTGAGAAAATGAAGCAAAAAAGTTGAAGAGACAGGAGTTGAGTAGCTACATGGACTCACTTCCCTCTTCTAAAACGAAACAAAGCAGCTTTGTGAATGTTGGAAAGATGTAGCATAAAGAAGGTAATGTATGACTCATCATTGTATGATGCTCATCACAAGCGTGAATAATTTCTTAATAAGCAGGGAGAAATCAAAGCAATACTGGTAAGAATCCAACAGCCACACCAAGCACAAAACTTCTGTACCCTGGCATGCAAGTTAGCAGAACAAAATTTCTGATGTATACAGTCCTTACATCTGTTATGTTTTGACCCATCTGCTCATATGCATGGGGGCCCAAGATATTTTTCTTCTTAACTCAGCACACTGGCTATTCATAGAGGACACATGGCAGGTAGGAGGCTGTTCTCAGCTSTTTCATCCCTGTCCTGCACAGACACAGTAGACATGAGTCAGATTATTATGAGCCCTGTTATCTAAATCTTGAGCAATGGGAAGATAGAGACAAGCTGCAAAATCATGTTATACAGGTGATAGCATCATTCCAGACCTCTACTCTTCAGTTCCTAAACTAYTAACATTAAACATTTATAAGTGTGTAACAAATGAAATTGTTATTTGCAAAGTATTTTTTCAGCTAAGCAATTTAACACACGAATTAATTAGCAAACAGAAGGAAGCAGAAAATAAATTATAACATCATACTTCTGTTTACATTAAATTATCACTTGCATGAGTGTTTATAGCTGGTTTATCTAAGGGCAACATCCTRTAATACATTATTCATCCATATTAACGAACCTTTTGTCCTTTAATTTTGATAAAGATTTTTGCTCACAGCATAAATTGAGTAYAATATTTGAAGGAGGTTTTGAGAATATCAAGGAGCTAAAACTGSAGATTGCYACTGGCAAGGGAAGAGTACAAGGCCTGCTTGTGAATAAAAACATGTAGTTAAATAYAAATATAAATTATTTAACCTACTGTCATCAAATCAACCATAAAGTAAATACTTCTGTGCACCTTCTGAAAGCCATCCTACAGGTGGACACTCACAGAAGGCACCAGACAACCACTGGCAGATCTGAATATGTTAACAGATTGTACTGGTAGTTGCAGGCTTGGTAGAAAAGGTGGGTATTGCTATTACTCTTGATTATATGAAATGTCAAAGCACCTACTTGACCTGTTTATTTCAAGAGAATGGCCTGAAATCACTGGGATAATGGCTGTCATCCATGGGAGAAGAAARAAMAARRARRAAAAAARWCATGGGGATTTTTCARGACCTGCCTGCAGAAAGCCCTGAGTGCAGTCTCATCCCAGAGCTGGTCCTGCTTTGGACACAGGGTTGGACCAGAGACCTCCTAGGGGCCCTTACAATTCAAACAATTCCATTAGAAAGGAAGCACAGGAACAAGGAGCCATAAACCCTTTTGTTTTAACTGTGAAAAATATGAGAAAGCATGTAGTATCAGTACCTATATGTCTGGTATAGTAATCTGATAGAATATGAGGAAGACCCACATTCCAGAGTACAAAAGAGTTTCCACACTCAGCAGTCAAAACTAGCAAGAAACATGGACACAGAAACATCATACATAACACATAAAATAGACAAGAAAACATTGCTCATCTCTCTAATTCTGTATTTTCTCCCATGCCTAAGAAACAGCAGTCATTAAAGATTTTTACTACAAATCATGCCATAATTTTGCAAGAAAGCTTGATGCCAYAGCAGGCCACTCTCAAATTTTAAGAGACAGCAGTCTCTTGTAAGATTGAGMTCTTTGGACCTATTGGAAGATTGACCTAAATAAAATCCAAAGTAAAAGAATTATTGGGGAATACTACTCTCTGCTGGTACTCAAAGCTGCTTCAACATGTGGCCTGATAGAAGAACAAAGTGAGGATACATTTATGAAAGCTTCAGAGAAGAAATCCCATTTGGGCTTTGGGGTGGGGGCTGTGGAGGACAGCTCAAAACACTTCATAGAGTTGACCTGGAACAGAAGTGTATTTTAGGGCTGTGTAATCTCTACGCTGTTCATGCACTGTTTTTGTTCATACACATCCTGAAAGACAAGGATGTTAACTGAAGTGCAGTCAGGGACAGTTATAAGAAACCAAGACCTTTCCCTTGTCCCTGCAGAGCCTGGGCTTCTCACACCCAGAGGTCTGCAGATTGAAGGGAATAGCTTTGTTGGTCACTTTCTACCTGGAATAGCAAAATCCTTCAAAGCTCTCACCTACTCCTCAAATAGATCAGCTGCATGGCCCAGCAGTGTGTTCACAGTAGGTTTTATGGCATTTTATACACCATTTATCTGCTGACTGGATGTGCTCAGAGTTTAAGATCAAAGATGCTGCCACACAGCCAGATATAATAAAATGTTTGCTGCTTGTCAAAAACAAGAAAATATGGACTCTGTGAATTGTTGGAGGGAGAGTTCCTAGCTGATGAAATGTAGCTGAAGGGAACTTTGTCACAAATTTTATCCRTTCTTCCTGAGAAATGCTCAGGTTGCACTTGCCCTGGGATATCACTCTGGGATGTTGCTACCTGGTCTGCCCCTATCCTGCAGCGACTAGGTTTAATCCACTGTGGGAAGCTGACATGAAAAGTTACTGGAGACCACAAATTCAGATGACCTGAATGATCAGCCTCTCTCTGTTGGCTTTGGAGCGTGTTTTTAATCTGCCGAGAGAGGACTTGATCTTCGACAGATGTATACTGGAAATAGAAGTACAATTAAGGAGACAGAATGTATCCAGARSTGATAAAGGRCTTTATTTACTTTTCWTCAGRTCTTAAGTGTTCAAGGCCAGSYTGGATGGGGCTCTGAGCAACCTGATCTAGTGAAAAGTTCCCCTGCCTGTGACAGGGGAGTGGAACGAGAATGTCTTTAAGGTCCCTTCCAAGTCAAACCTTTGTATGAATCCTTTGCAACCTCATCTGCTGGTACAGTACTCACCTCTTTCCTGCTGAAATCTGGAGCAAAATTTCTAGTCAAAGCTGGTGATCATGTTTTCTTGAGTAGTCTTTCCTAATCAAAGCAACTGGCAAGTTAGAAGGGTTTCACTGATAAACAGGTAAATTTTTTGCAGTTAGCTGGGGTTCTGCATAAGGTTGAAAAAAGATCACTAAAAATGGAAATACCAGACTTCACACAAATCTTATTTATTTGTTAGTTTCTAAAACTAACAAACTAACTAACAAACTAACTAACAACTCATTCTAATCCCAGAGCAAAAAACCTAACTCTTATGCAGAAGGAAGACAATTTATGTTGAAACTTTAATGTTCAGTAATCAAATCACTGATTCTGGGCAAAAAGCAGACAATTAGGGAATAGAGCATCATCATAAAATCACCCCAGGACACCTTTAGACCACCTTTGAAGGCTCTGAGTTGCAAACAGGCAATGGATAAGCAGGTGATGCGTCTAGCCTCGCTTCATGGAGGCTGTGCAAGACTAAAGCAGTCTCTGTGAAGGTTTTGTCTGAACACGTRGTGTTGCTATATGCAGTAGAGAAAGCTCAGTGGCTCTATTAGCCCCTTGTCTTTCCCTGTAGGAAGAAAAAGTGGAAGCCTTTAAGAGAAGTGTGCTGTGGGAAGAGGGAGACATCCATATCATCATTTCAACATGAGATAGTCCCTATTTACAAGTCAAGGCTGCCTTCTGTTGTTGGTAGATTTGGAACTTAGCTCTGCATAGTAAGCCCCTAAAACCTGTGAGCATGAAGATAGGTGCTGGGCTTAATCATTGTTATAAACAAATATATGAGGTTTGCYTTTCATAGTGTTGTATGATTTAATATTAAATGCATAATAATGGTTTCTGTGAAATATTGAGTTAAATTGCACTTAATTATTGTAGTGRGCTGGCTGTGGGGGGTCGGTCTTGACCGAGGCAGTAAGTACATTTGCAGTTTGTTGCTGCCCAGACTTTTGAGTTGGAAACAAAACTCCATCCAATGAAWGCACCACTCGGGACAGCGGCAGCCCTGGCAAAGTTTCCCGAGCAATGAAAACGTAGATGATGTAATAACAGTGAGTGCACTTGTGCTGGAGGGAGAAGGCACAGAGCAGGAAATATGTAAAACCAGCATGCATGTGGATAAGGTGGGAGGGCTGAAAAGGTGGCACCACAACCCCGGGTGTGCTTCTGGCACTCTACCAAGCACCCAGCATCTGCTGTATATTCTTGCTCTACAGATTTTTGGGTTCTCAGTAAATTTTTTTTGGCTCATTCTCATTTTGAGTCTGGGTTGTTTATGACATCATTGGTAGATGGTCTAAAAACAGAAAATGTAGATTGCTAGAGATTTCTGATCCTACAGCTGAGATAGAGGAGTGGTTTGTGAAATGGTTCAGTTACAACCTTATATTAAAGTGCAGTGAAACCAGTGTTGGGTTAGAGTAAAAACCAAAGAATGCTGAAAAGCAGTTACTTTTATTTGGAAGTGTAAAGGTAGGGAAGGCAATGTAWACAAAGGCTGAATGTGAAAATTTGCAGTGCCCTGTTTTTCATACACCTTCTGAAGTATCAGCTTTCCAAGTTTAAGGATACCACAGTGACTGTAAAGACATGCTGTGTTATGTACTTTCATTTATGGTGTGGAGTTYCTTCCATCTCTAAACTGCAATTAAATGTTCCTATCATCCTGTAAATTAGCCTTTCGCATTTAAACATCACATTCACAGCTCTRTGTTCTTATAATCCTGTAATTATGTAACTATTTTCATTCCAGCACTGATTCAGCAATGTACTTAAGCATRTGAATAATGTCTTTGAACCCAATGGGACTCCTCACAGGCCCAAAATTAGGCATGGTTTAATTACTTTGCTAACTCAGCAGCTATACTGGTGTATAGAAACARGAATAAAAGAGGCAGCTTGCATCTACTGTAAACACCATTATTGAACTGGATATTTTTATACTCTAATTTTATCTTCCTAATTTTAATGTTTTCTGCTGAAACATATTGTTGGACACACCATATGTGAAGTATTAAGTTTGAATGACATCTCTTAAACTGCTTTATCTGCAGGCAAAACAGTTTTAGGAGGCTTGAGCCCTCCCTCGCCCTGTGTACTCTGGAAGTTGGCTGCCCTTGCAGGCATTCTACCGCAACTGGAGAGATCAGCACTAGAGAGAGCCTTTTTTCCATCAAAAGAGGAATGCTGTGCTTGCAGGGATTCCAGTATGATCTCATATTACATATTATATTTGAGATGCTGGTAGAAACCAGCATCAGGATGATACATGATCAGGAACTGATAGTGGAGATGAAAAGGCCTGGGGCTACCTCAGACCACTACGTTACTGAAGAAAATACATACAGATATGTATGTATCTTCATCCTGAGAAATCTGTACTTTGCTCTTTAATCCTAAAATTGCATGTTCTCTAGGAACTATAATGTTAACATAYGGTGACAGAAACTGCATAGGCATTTATATATCAGAATATGGTAAATTCCATACTGATTTACAATACAGTAATTCATGATCATTTTTGCATTCATTAAGCACCGATGAGTTTGGAAGGATTATGCCCCTGTACAGCTAGAATATCAGTATGTTTTTCAAGGACCTGGAGTCTGTGTGTGAAACATCTGACTCCAGAAAAATCAGTGATAGGTTTTGGAGCATTTTTTTGGATAACCAAGGTCTCACCACACTTTYCTATTCCCATTATTATAGACTAGGACAGCAACAGAGCCAGCCGAAGTCCATACTCATGTTAATACAGGTCTATACTATGAAAGCATCACACAAATAGGAACATCCTGCAGAAGTAACCAGAAAGAAAAAATGTTGTACTCACACGCCACAAAGACCCTGAAGCACGACTCAAAAAGGTTCAATTGGGCTCCTTTTAAGGATTAAGAGCCTCTTATTGGTTTACTAGTACCGATTTCCAGAAATGGTAAGTTATGTATCCTCTTGGTTTCTCAGCTTTCCTCACAATCAGCTGTCAAGAGCTCCCACCTCACAAGCACAGGGAGAAACTAAACATATGTRCCATGTATGCATGGCAAGTTAGTTCACATGAGCTGAAGATAAGCAGTGTGACTTCTTCCTCCATGAAAAGTGCCCAGCAGCTGCACTCAGCTTGTGTCAACACCGATTCCACAGAGGCTGGGATTTCCTTTGTTACAGCTTGTAGAGTTAACAGTTAAGCCAAGAAAAAATAACACTATTATGACATTATTACATCCTTTAACATACTCATTTAGGAGGATGAGAATACATATTTGAAGGATTTTTTTAGACCATTAGGTACAATGCCTTCCCCAAGAAAACATTCTTGGTGGTTCCCTTCCAGAAATAGCTGGTATCTGAAGTGATGAAAGCAAGTTGCCTTGGATGAAGTTAAAGTTGAAACCAGTACAAATAGACTAGTGAATTAGTCCAACTAGATATATTAAACTGCATTCTGAGTTAGAGTGGATTTTTTTAAACAATATGTTAGATTGAAAAGTCCTTGCTCTGTAGCAAGGAAGTATCAACAAATCAGAAATGCTAAATGCAAAAYATTTCCTTGAATTTATAAAGTAGGTTTCCTGTGCAACACATTAGTTGTAAAGTCTATATAAAATCATATGAACTCGTGCAAGACTGAGATTCTAAGCCTTTTTTGTATAYCGTGGTATTTGGGAAAAAATCCAGTGTAAGAATGGTTAACACAGTAATTAAATATTTATTTTAGGTGTTGTTTTACAGGATTCTTCCTCTCTGCAGTCTTATGAGCACTGCTGGAAAAGCTGGACTGTGATTTTGTTATTTTCTAGTCCCTCAGTGTTTTCACTTTTCCCTGGAGTCATATTGTTTGTAATCAGAATCCATGAAAGAAACCCGTCAGTAAAGCTAACACTGAAAACATGCAKCTTTAGCTCCTGCAAGACTTTCCATAGGCAGCACTCCCTCATGCGGAGCTCGGGAGGGAGACAYGGTCAGTGGGAAGATTAATGTTCTGAGAGATTTTTTTTAAGAAAGGAATAAGGTAAGATATTGGCAGATATTTTGTATCTGTTTGGTTTAACAATTAGGATAACCAAATAAAGGCTTATGGCACCATATGTTTAAATAAATTAGCATTAAGAAAATCTGATACAATTTCAACCGAGAAAGCACATCCATCACTATCACTGCATTTTATGCATGCAGATGCAGAGAGATCTAATCAGTGATTGAAGCCATGCTGTGTCAAAGACTGAAATACTTTTATTAGATTTCAGAGATGTAGCAAAGGGAAGTGTTTCTGGGAGTTTACAACATCTTATAATGAAGGTAGGAGGCTCCCATTTCTGTGCTACTACTAATACTGCTTTAGAAGGAGCAAATCCTCTGGAACTCAAACACTGAGCTATGCTGTGAGCTTGATGGCAAGCCTGGCTCCAAATGAAGTGGTTTTGTATCTCAGTGTGATATGGTCATATTTGTAACTATTTGGGTGACTTTAGGATTTTGCAGCATTGGCTTTGTGCTGCCTGTAAACAGAAGCTGCAGGTTTCTACATGTCTGACAGCCACCTGAAAGTCAATTTGTACTTGTTAATGCCTATTTCACTAGAGCTGCTTCTCATAGTAGTAGCGAAAGGGACAGTAGCAAATGTGTAGCACATGAAAAGGAAGTGATGGGGAGCTTTACAGCCATTCTGCATTTCCACTTGGCAGGACTTGGACACAGAGGAATTCATTTGGATGTGGGGCAAAAATCACTGAGAGATGGACTGGCTTAGGATTCTCTGGAAGAAYAYAAAAATAAWTTYSTRCCCTTGATTTATCCCTAAGATTTTRTCTGTTTTCCCTAAATACTTAAAGTATTTCAACACTTCCAGATTACTTTCCTTGCTATTGTTTAGCCACTCTCTTTTACTACACTTTACCTTTAAGGGATTAAATAAATCCAACATCTCTACCTCTTCCTTTACCTGTAAAATAAAACCACAGAAAAACCCACTATGAAACAAGCAGTTATAACTGACTTTTGTCTTTWCCATCCTTTCTGTCCTGCAAAAAGACACTGCCATTGTCATGTTTGAGATAACCCTGTATTCAGTTTCTTTTATCATAAGAATTYATGCTTATAACATTTACCACAAAAATTGAGTCTATGGTACAAGCTGGATTTTCTTTTTAGATGTGTTTCTTGTCCRTAGGGTATGAAGTAAACTTAAAATGGAAGAGTATGAATGGATGTAGTTATTCTGCTCAGCTTGGTCAGAGGCTGAAAAATGCCTATGGTAGGAAACAAGGATTGACCAAGTCACTTTATAAGGTCAAACAGATGATTATGAACGAGTTATTCTAGCTTGAAATTATCCTTCAGTCTCTTTCCAGGCCATGTTTGGRTACTCAATATTTCATTTTCACACACCACCAAGTGCAYCATCTATATTTTATGCCTTTTAACWTCACCCGYACATCCCATGTAGGACACCACACAACACCAACATGAAAGAGAGTGGGAKATAATTCTGCATCTCAAGAGAAGAATGTCTCAAAACAGCATGAAACACTTACACATGTGCAGAACCCCCTGAACCCACAGCTGCATGTACCCAGAGCACCTACTGAGCTCTAGGGTTGGATGCACACCCCATTTGCATCCCATATCCATCATGTGCATTAGACTGCAGTGTAGATCCCTGAGAGTTGTTCATGAGGGCAAAAAGATCAACCCCTCTGAAATCTGCCCCCACAGCCCCTCATTTTCCTTGAGCAAAACTGCAGAGTACAGTTGTACCACGTATTTCCATAGTTTAAATTGACCCTAGTTACAAATATATTGACACATCAAAGTCACAGAATGTCCTCCTAATTGTCACTTCCCAGAAAAAAAAAAGGTTGATCAAAATAAAATAAAAAAAGCTCATAATGCTTATATGAGAGGCAGAAGCAGACTTTTCAAACTTTTGTGGAATATCTCAAGTTGATTAACATGGAATTTAAGTACATTTAATGTAGCACTGTGCTACACATAATGAAAAATAAGGCTAATCAGCCATTAATTAGCCATATTCCATCATACTAAAGCACTGAGAATCAGTCAAAGCCTTATTAAGGATTAATAATTCAATAGTTTATCAAAACAAGCATCACAAATGCCATGTTCAATTTCTGCCCTGTTTGTTCAATACTTAACTTCTKTTTYRGAAAGAACAGGTCAGAGRTGAGGTGGTRGARTTGCTCTTTRTGKGAGACAGCAACTAGAATGTGTTGAGCTCTAYCCAGGGGCAGAATGAGTTGAGAGTTTATGGGTGAGAATTAATGAACAGGTTAATATGAGGGATATTTTTGTTGTTACTATAGGCCACCTGATCAGATGGACAAAATTGATGAAGCTTTCTATAGGCAACTGGAAACATCCTCAAGGTCACAGCCTTGATTCTCCTGAGAGACTTCAACCACCCTGATATTTATTGGAGGGACAGTATGTCCTGACACACACATGGAGGTGAGACCTGCTTAGAGGAATCTCTTTGGAATAGGGCTCTAGAAGAGAAGTGGGTACAAGAGCTGGTCATTATTCAAGAACCACTTCCTTTATGTTCAAAACCAGTGTATCTCCATGACGAAGAAATGAAGCAAAGAGCACAGGACACCTGCATGGATGAGCAGAAAGTGCTAGTAAATCTCCAATGCAAGAAAAAATTCATGGGCTGTGGAAAAAGAGACAGACCAYGTGGGAGGATTTAATTTTCTCTTGTTTTTGTCAGTAGCACTACCTACATCAGAAATGCAGAAACATGAAAAGAATAAAAATATTGAACTTTTCCTTCCCCATGCGCATTGGGGAGTGAGCACAACTCATTCTGCCTACTGGATCTTACAGGCTGCAGAATGTGTTGGCAAATGATTCACTTCCAGTTATAGGGATTTTTCTGTCTATTTGAATTACTGTGCTGCTGTAATGGGGAATAATTTAATTCTGTGCCTTTCCATCCCTTCTCCAGGATTTTTACACTCATGCACAGAAGCACATATCTTTGTGTAAATACATTGGTTACACACAAAGCTGGTCTTGTTTCTGTGGCGCTAAAGCAAAAAGTTTCTGTTCTGTATCAGAAAAAAAAAAAACCAAACAAACAAACCAACAAGCAGTTACAGGTCAAAAGCTAAATGAATATATTGCTATGGCAGTGTGTAAGTATGATCTTAATGGGTACCACAGCCAAAGTGTGTGTGGCTGAAGGACTCCAGAAACACAAAAGTGTTAGCCTGCAGAATATGACTGGTGCCACCAGTCCGACAAAGGGTAATGTTTTAAAAMCATTTCTTGCCATCTTGAAACAGGGACTGGAAACTCAATAGCTGCACCAGTCTGGAGTTCTTGTAGTTATAGAGGTGTCAGAGAACCACCACAATTTATAGATCTGTACACCCACACATCTATTAATTGATTTAATTGCTGTCACAACAATAGTATTACAGTGGATGTCAACCAGAGCTACAAGAAATGCTAGGAATGATTCCGAAAGCTGTCATAACTCCTTGTGGTTTAAAACCTATTTTTTATCACATACTTAATGAAACCATTTTCTCTGCACTGAAACAGCCAAAAGAGATTTATGTTGCTTTTCTTGTCTTTTTCTTTAGGAGCTGTCTCAGACAGCCTAAGCAAAAAATATTTAAAATATGTGCCAACACATTCTATTGCTATCATGGTCAGTAAATTTAATATTTATCTACCTTAAAGATAATAGCAACAAAAAAAAAAAAAATTAAAAGCAGGATAAAAAAGCCCAAGTAAAAAAATCCCAGACCTTGAAAAATCAGGTCATACTTCCTGTTCAGATAATATTTTTTATAGGCAGTATTGTTCTCTTTCAAGCAAAATACTTAAGTCAGAGAACACTGACAGCATAGGCTGTCAGACATCTGATACATATAATCACTTCTATGGCCTGGTTTCTCTTTTCATGAATATAGTTTAGGAAACATGAGAGATGTAGCTTTTATTTGTTTCCTTTTTTGTTTCATGGCATCAGAATGAGTTGCTGCCTGCATGAAGGTAATTTCAGTGGCCTTAAAAAAAAACCGCACAAGAGCAAGGTGGTGAATTGACAGTGGCCTGAAGAAAAGGCAGGAACCAATTATTCTGCTACCATATCAAATTATTTTTTTGGCATCATGCATCCCTGGATACCTAAACCTCAAATTTTGTGGAAAATTTCAAACAAAGAAATGAACAAAAATCATTATTTGCTCAGTGYAYAGATATAGCTATAGATATAGATATATACAGATATACATAAGTATTTGTCCACCATGTGGTTGGACAGGCTGAGGAGTTGAAGGGGAGTCAAACATCAGCATTGAGCCCTGGTGCTGGCAGGGCTGTGCCCCATGAGAGCCTGACATCTGCAACAGGAGCAAGGAAGCTCCTGCAAGAATATCTGGAAACTGAGCAGTGAGATTTCTCCTGAGGAAGATGAGGATCTAGTTGTGCAAATGGGAGAGAGCTGTATGCTGGGGAAACAGAAAGTTCTTCACACCCTGAGACTAAGACTGGCACTATSCAAAATCTGGGTCAGTATTCAAACATTCAGCATTGGCCACAACTGATGGGAAGCCAGCAAAAAACTACCACAGACACTGTCCGTAGTCAGAGATGACAAATAAGATTAAGAAAATTAAATTTTTAATGAAATCTGTGACTGGGTTGAAGAGTCACATGCTTCTCTTCAATATTTTATAGAAGTGCTCATCTCTCAAGAGCCCTTTGGGTTGTTTGAAGACTTTTSATGAATCTTTCTATAGCTTCTCCTGTTAAACATTAATAGTCCCAACTCTAGCTACATTCTCGTGTGAACATGAGAATACAAACCAAAGCTGACAAAAGATTTTCTTGGGTGGGAGAAGTACTGACTGACCTTTTTCTTACTTAAACTGGGATTTGGGGGCAAATGCTGACTGTTAGACTACAGAAATGCTGTAAGTGTTTAGCAAAGACGATACTGTATTTAACCATGAAACAGCTAAGAAAGACCCAGCGTTATTTTACAATACTTCATCCCAGAATTCACAGAAACATTTCCAGTGCCCCAGTAAAAAAAAGTCTTCTTCTGCTATAGATATGAAACCTTGTTCAGAAAAGAGACCCAGTTTTTTATTTTAGAGAGACTATACAAAGCAAAGGCTGGCCGTAAGAGCTCTCAGTTCCTTGAGCTGCTTGTTTAAAATRAGGCTTACAGTATAAATCAAAAATACAAAAATACCTGTGTTTGGAGTACAACTTCAGGAAGGACAGGGAACAGCAGGAGCACTTCTAATAATATTCCCTCTCTATATGTGTCTTCAAAAACATAGTAAAGAAAATCTCTAGCAAAAGATATCCTATATAATTTCTCTTTCTTGAGTAGCCRAAGAAACCATTTTGTGTCATAGCTTCCCAGATTTTCAATATACTTTATTAAGTTGACACAAGGATATTTATCAGGATCCCACTCTTTTAGGTCCCAAATAATTTGTTTATCACATAATCATTTCTGACTGAAAAAAATTAGATGTTGAAATTAAATAATTTTGTAGATGGCATTATGAATATGAATGGACACTTTGATCACTAGCTGACAGAACGGATTACCTCTCTGAAAATAATTCGGATATTAAACTTATATGTGCTTGCTCGCCATCAGGCCTATAATCAGTTAAGCTGTTAAGTAAGTCATGTTTTACTTAGAATTAAGCTTCTGCAGTTATTCACTCCCTGCTTAAATCGTGTGAATAATTATGCTAATTAAATAGAATAGACCGTAAATGTGTTGGGTTTGCTTGGCCCAGTTTTTGGTAGTGGGGAGGACACAAAGATGACTCCTGTGAGAAGCTTCTGGAAGTTTCCACCATGTCCAGCA